>NC_141144.1:97196169-97501169 GCF_053477565.2 Lygodium microphyllum
ATATATATATATATATACATATCTCTCTCCCCCCCCTTTCAACTATACCATGCCAATCCTAGGTAGTTTCTATGTCTCATGTCTCTCCAAGTGATTGGGTAGCTTTATACAAGAGGCATAGAAAAGGGGGTTGATGAATTTACATGCCAAAGTCCAAGAATTCTTGAAAAAAACCTAACTCATATCTACATACATACCTATATACCTATACCTTTATGATATTTTTTGGCCAAAGCATCTAATCATGAATCACATCCTTATGTAACATAATTAGGATTATTAGATAAGTTCCCACTAAGAGAGGGTATGAGGTTGAAGCAATACAAAGTTGAGAGTAAGAACACTACTATACTAGACCAATAATGAGTGATGCAAACATTGAGAAGAGGTGGCAGGGCTTAGTTGGATGTGTGGTGTTAATATAAGGAGATCAAGTAGAGAGGATGCATGATTTTGGTGGTTTTTCATTATCACTACAACTTGCAAAGAGAAAGCATACAAATACAAACATGATGGTCTCTTGCACATATACCTTCTCATCTAGAATGATGAAGGTGATCATGAAAATTGCAATGAGAGAAGAAAGTGTGCATCATGCACAATTTGGAAGCAAGCGGCAATGAAGAGGGCTCTACCTAATGTACACGTAGGTCCAATGCTTCATGGTTGATCTCACAAAACAAATGCCACCACACTTGACAATATATTGAGAGCTCCATTTCCATTTTCAAGGAGACTCACCCCTAAAGCCAACACACATCTCTTACTAAGACCTTGTTCTCACCATTATTTATGAGGCTTTCCATTTATTCTTTCTTACTTCATATTACCACGCCTTAGCTTGCACGGGTTCACATTGTCTCCTTTTACAATAACTTATGTATCCATCTGAAAGCTATTTTAATAAGCATAGCTAGGTACAATGCCTTACATAAGTTAAGTCACAAACACAAGCATGCTCAAGTTTATGGAAAACATCATAAGTAGAATAATTAATATTAAAATAGCATGCATTAGGGTATGCATGAATTTTTTTCAGACTTGTGCCTTAGTGCCTATCATAAGTGTTGAATCATGTGACAATGACTCAAATTCTCCCATCCGTGTCTCTACTCTCCACATTAACTTTAACCTTCAATATCCATTATCACTATCTTTGCCACTAGCCCACTCCTTCTATCTCCACTCTTTTGGTAGTGAAAACAAAAGCTTTTACTTGAACATTTAGGAGGGATTTCTAGAGCAGAAACGATGTCCCTAACATGTCCATCATGTGCCCCACCCATATCCTTAGATATAGGTTGGAGGAGGTATTGGCTCTCTATGCCCTTTCTTTTGGACTGTGTGGATCTCGCTCAACTCCTCTTAGATACTATCATTTTGATTGTAGCCAGGTCCTCAACTCCACTTATGCAATCAAACCTAGCAAGTTATGGCATGCCCTGAGCTTCTATCTCCACATGTAATTGGACTCCATTCTCTCCAAGCTTTTGCACTTTCTTCCCCTTCCCAATATCTCATACCAAGCTGCACTTTCTTCCCCTTCCTGAGATCTTATATCAAACTAAATGATATTGGTACACGCTATGAAATCCATAGTGACATCATTAAGTAGGGCTTGGATCATGATGCTTTTAGAGGAAACATCTTGATCCAAATATATGGAAAATGCATTTTATTGTGGGTGCTCATGCTTGACCGCTAAGACCCATGGACAACTTATTATTCAAGTGTTTCAAGCCACCTCTAATGGCTATCTGTGACCTAGTCAACGTGCCTCAGATCCCATAGGTATAGTGAGCTTACCTTTAAGCCCGAATGAGTGGCCTCCTCCCGCAAGTAGTCTGGTAGCTCCATGATCCTAGTTGCGAGCTTAAGAAACCCTAAGCCTCCCCTTCAAGCTCCATCCTCCATGGCCGTGTATGGGATAAGAGAAGAGAAGAGAAGAGCAAAAGAGAGGAGATGATGGAGAGCTTCTCCATCATGGTCCCTCACCTTCACACACTCACTCCCTTACACTCTCACACTCCCTTTCTCAAGCACAAGCACACATAAGCAAGAAGGATATAAAGGAGGAAGAAGGAGCCACTTTAGTGACACACCAAAGAATGAGCATTGCATTCACTTTTTGAGATTATATACAAGCCCTAAATCCCTTGGGCACCCGTCGCCTTTTTTACATGATCCGGCATCTTGCCAAGGTTCTGTTTTCCTATTCCCTTCTTATCCCTTCACATATGCTCATCTAGATTTTACAATTTTCACAGAAGGGAGCTTGGCACTCCTTTGCAAAATTTTGGTGACACGTTTGCATTTTATAATATGCATTTACCTTTGATTTGACATTTTTGGCTTTTGGCATTTCCTCTCTTCTTCTTTTGCCGGGCTGCCTTTTTCCACATTATTCCATGTTTTTGAATTTTCTTTTTTCCATCTTGCATCGGGATTAAAATTACCTCCTCCTAATCGAGTGCCACTCCCATGGCACTTATGGGTCTTTGTTGATGAGGGCTCTGTAATTTAAAGGGTAGTCATATGAGTTGATGATGGAGTCTTGTGCGGATTGGTCATGGAAGAGAAGCTTGTCAATTAATTGCAATGGTGGAGGTTGAGGATATGTCGAGTGGATGGTGGGGTCTCTGATGTTATTGGTGGGGGGGAGCATTCGAATGTATCTACAAAGAGAAGAAATGTGCACTGCCTAGGGGGTATGTCTACCTTACTGTGCGTTGTGTTGTGCTCGGGCTAGTGGAACTAGGAGATGGGTCAAAACACACGCAAGCCGGGTGTTGTGCTGCACTTGAGGACCAAGTTCATGCCCTTGATGTGCCCTAAGCATGAAGTGGGGGATCAAAATGGGCTAGGGGGTTAGGGATGGAACTGGCTGACCACCACCAAAGTCACCGGATGCTCCTAACTTGAGGACCCTTAGGTGCAATGATTGTGACACTCATGAGTTTCTTGCTTTTTGGTTGAGAGTGGAAAAAGACTAAATTTTTGATTGGTTTTTTATTGTTTTTGATGTCAGAATGGTTGATTTTTTATGGATTTGGAGTGATGTATGGTTGTTAATGGAAGTGTTTGAGAGTGTTTTGGATGATATTGATTATGTTTTGGAAGCTCATGATGATTTTTAGTAGAAATATGAAGCTTTGTGATGTTTTGAAAGGTTCTGTTAAGATTTTGATTGGTTCTGATACCTTCTATATAGCCTCTGTTTTGTTCTGATTTTCTTCTGTATGAAGCATGGATTAATGATTGATGAAGGTTTAAATAGTTTGAAAGCTTATTGAATATTTTTTTATAGTTTGGAATGGTTTTAGTATGATTTTTGAGGATTTGATGTTCTCTGATGACCTTCTATAACGCTCTATAAACCTTTTGTAGAGCCTCTGTCTCTATTTTGTCTCTGCTCAATTCCTGTTCTGTTCTGTTCTGTAGATCTTCTGTAAGTGTTCTGTGGAATGTATGTGTGACTTTGGGAAAGTTTCCTAAATTTTGGAAAGCATGAATCTAAGTTCAAAAGAGCTAAAACAAATGGAAGAAGCAGCTGCGGAAGACTGAAGAGAAGACTGGAGTGACAGAGACAGAAGTGAGCTACGAAGAGACACTGTAGTGGCTCTAGTGCCTCTTCGACACAGACATACCTCTTAGGAGGTGCATCCACGACCTAAGAAGGATTATTGAGAGTCATTGTGGAGTATTGTAGTGAGGATATGATCTATTATTGAGAGAGAGAGAGAGAGAGAGAGAGAGAGAGAGAGAGAGAGAGAGAAAGTCAGAGATAGCCAATTTTATGAAAATAATATATCTTTCTAAGAGAGATTAAGAAAGAAAACTATGAAGACATTGAAGATGAGTACTATGTGATTGATTTCCATTAAAAAATGGTGTATTCTTTTATGTTCCTTGTTCTATTGATGGATTTTATGAAGATGTTGAAGATTATGGTTGATTCTATCAAATCCATGGGAGATATCTACTATGATGCTGCGTGAAGAATTGTTGTTTTCTTTGTTTTGGTCATCAAAAGAATGAAATAAAAGCTTGTTGATGTTACAAGATATATTTTCTTGTAGTAGAATCGCCTTTTCCTTGGTGTCTCTCTTGGGGCTCCATATTTTTGGTGCGCAGTCGAGGAAACTTGCCATTAACAAGCATCAGAAGAGGCTAAAAATGAAAGAAATGGCATTGCCAAGAAGAAAAAAATTCAATGGATGTTTGCAAAGTTTCTTCTTCCATTGAAGAGTTGGATATTCTTATTCCTAAAACCACTTTCCACAAGAAGTTCATCCCACAATGGCGGAAACATATCACCATCACGATGCAAGCTTTATGCCGTGGACTATTTCCTCTTCCTATTGAAGCAACAGAAACTTGCACCTTGGTGGCAAATTGATTGGAAACAAATTGAAGAGCAAAAGCAGAGAGAATTACTATCCATGGAAGATTTGGTATTTATTGAGAAGTTTTCAGACATCATCAAGTGGGAGATCGTGAAGAAGCTTCAAGAGTCATGGTCTGTGGAGGTTCATGAAAACAAGAAGGAAAAGAGTTAGAATTTGTTCATGGATACTCAACAGCAAGATACATGGGATGCTTGGTGCATTGAAAATCTTCTATTTGTCCGATTAGCAACCCATTGGAAGTTGGTAGACAGAGTGTTTTTCACAACATACACTATTGAAACCCTCAAAAGCTGGCATTATTATAATGTTGGCACAACAACGATCCTAAGAAGAATTAGTTTTGATACTTTGAGAATGGAATATCTCCCCCTCTGTAGTGGTTTGAAAGTCGAATTTAGAGATGTTGAAAAGAAGGAAGTAGAGGAGATGTTGGCCAGAGAATCCCCTAGAGACTAAAGCCCTCTCTGATTCTATTCTGTTGAGTAGTACTGAACAACTGGTTGGAGCCAAGCCCTTGATGAATGACGCAATCAAGAGACAAGCGTTAGAACGAGTCCAAAGGTACGTGAGAAGAGAGAAGGCAAGAATCAAGACTAAGAACGAGCTTGCGATAGAAGCCTCCTTTGACGCCCTAAAAGCACTCTTTACAGAAGTTCCCATGGCGACTCAAGATCCCCTTCCTAGTCAGATTCGTCCTAGAAATATTGATGACAGGCCAGCAAATGTAGTCCCATTGCCAATTTTTAAGGGAGAGTACAATGAAGACCCTGATCTTCATATAGCAGAGTTTATGGTAGCATGTGTGGCTAACAATGCTAGAACCCCTGAGTATTGATTAGCAATATTTCCCACCACTTTCAAGGGCATTGTGTTTCAGTGGTATGAGAGACAAGCAACATGAACTTTTGGCATATGGGACGACCTAAAGTTGGCCACTAAATTCAGGCGTGAAGGTTTTGAAGAGCAGATGTAAGAGGAGTTCATGAACCTAAGTTAGTCCTCTAAAGAAAGAGTAGAACCTTATGTCTCGCGAATGGAATCCATCCTGAAGAGATGGACTAACCATCATTTGGATGAAGGCATTCAAAAAGGAGTGTCCCTTAGAGGCCTACAACCAAAAGTTTGCAAGTTTGTGGAATTGAGAAGACCAGCCAATCTGCAAGCTGCAGTGGAAGGTGCAAGATTGTATGACGAAGTTAAAGTAAGGTTGTCAATGACTCCAGGAAGAGGAGTCTTACCTTCTCACATGCTAGGAATGGTATATCCACCAAATGCAATCTCAGGGACAGTTCCCTACCCCTATCCCCAAATGCAAATAGTGCGACAGTATAATGCACCTAATCCACTATGGTCGCCATATACCACAGTGCCTCAAATGATGGTTCAACCACAACAACAATGGCCTCAAACAATTCCTCCAATGGTGACTTAACAACAGTGGAACCCTACCAACTAGAATCAACAACCCCAAGTCTCAACAAGAGCTCTGAATCAGAACCAGAACAGAGGACCCTATGGATCAACCCAACCAGTGTATGCAGTAATTACAGAAGCTTCACAAAACCCTACTACAAGTACTTCAGGAGGTGAAAATCTGAAGGACTACTTATCCAACTCAGTTGCAAGTATCAAGAAAGATCTTATGGATGTGATTACAGAGCAGCTACACAAACGTTGAATGTGAATACCACCAATATATCCACTCCTGCGAGAGCTGGGAGAGATGTGATGTGTTCTAATACATGGTGTGGAAAGTGTCATCAAGTGGGACATTTAGCCACTGAATGTACCCAAAAACCAACCATTCCTAGAGCCTTTTGTTCCTATTATTTGAGGAAGAACCATACATAGGATATTTGCTCTCTGAAAGAGATGCACGAACGAAGATAGAAGGATGAAAATGCAAGATTCAACTTGCTAGAATCCAAAATGACAACATAGGATATTGGACCAAAGCCTAGTGAATTTGGTCCTAATTTCAGTCCCAAGGAGGTTTCCCTCTCAAAATTACAAAGGACAACAGTCTGGCGGTGGTCAGAGATCAGAGGTGGAATGTTATAGGTGTGGAAAAAAAGGGTCATATCTCCCCAAATTGTCCAAACCCTAGACGATCTGTGGATTACAATCCCTTATGTAACCGATGCAAAGGAGACGGCCACACCGCAAAGGACTATCCAAGTCCAGCCCCTGTCAAGGCCAATGCCATTGATAGCCAATAGAAGGCACAAAAGCCTACCTCCAATTTGGTAGAGTTGGAAGTTGCCGCTATCACGCGTGTCAAGAAGAAGGAACTAGTTGTCTAGAAAGAGAACAACTCTCCTGCTAAGATTGTGAAGTTCAAGCTGCCAACAGAGGGACAGAGCAGTACATGATAGAATAGTGCAGTACAGAGCACTGTAGTGCCACAGAGAGTCACAGAGACAGTCCCAAAAACATGACCAGAGGTTCAGGAGATAGACGATATAGAAGCACCTCTGAAAACAAAGAAAGTGCCGATGCTGCCATTGCTAGAAGAAAAAGGAAAGATGAAAATGGGTGTAGCCCCATTCCCCAATAGGTTGCAAAAGCCCATGGATCCTATCAAAGAATATGACTTGGTAAAAGACCTAGACACTTTTAAACCAAATTTAACATTCCAATAGTTGCTAATGCTGTCTCCCAGCTACTACCGAAAGAAATTCAAAAGCATCTTGACTCGAAGACAGGGATTAAGGATTGTTACTTCAATAGCGACCAAGACCAATAAGGCCCCGAAGCCTGTAAAAGAAGTAGATGTGGCTAACACCTTCCTAGATCCTGGAACCCAGAGATTATTGTATGGATAGAAGGATGCTTTATTTCAGATGCATTGATTGATGGAGGCTCATCAATAAACATAATGACGGATGTGACAATGAAGGACTTAGGGTTGCAAGGAATTCAACCTACACAATGGCTTATCAGATTGGCAGACCAAAGCATAATTAAACCGTTGGGCATCCTCCCATACGTAAAAACAACCCTTGTAGGAAGAGACTATTGGTTGACATATTTGGTGGTCAAACCAAATTCTTATGGGACTTCATACCCTCTACTATTGGGAATACCTTGGCTTTTTGAAGTGAGAGCCACAACGGACTGGTCCAAAAGAACCCTAACCCTAGGCAGAGGACCCAACAAAGTGGTGTTGAAATTGTATGGATCACAAAAAGACAATGGATCCACATCCATCGAAGTCATAACTGACTCCTCCAACAAGGTAATAGATGGTACATCAAGAGACGAAGAGGCTATTAAACAGATCTTTCTCGAGAAAACAAAGACACAGTCCCTAACAGTGGGCACTATAAGCCAATTATCGAAAGAAGCAGAGTCTTTGTCCATGGGAGAATACCTCTTGCCTCAACTTGAATTGACTTCTGAAATCGCCTCTGACAGTGAAATAGAAGCATGGATGTATTGTTCTCCCTGTTACATGGCAGTCCTAGAGACAGTAGCAAAGACACAGAGCTAGAGGGTATGAAAGTGTAGTTGAAGAAGAATTTCCCCTGATAGCGGATGATCTTGTTGATGGCCCTACAGAGACCTTAGAGGTCGAAGATCTCGAGGTGTTGGAGGGAATGACCATGGTTCCATTTGGGTTGACCAATGGATCACAAAGTATGCATAATCTGCATAAGCAATGGCTCAGAGGCATAAAAATTAAGTTCACCAGTGGCTCTTGTCACCCTGACCATTCATTTTGGAGAAAAGATGATGATGATGCCCCTTGTCAACAAAAGCAAGAGCCATCAGAGTCACGGCTTATATAAGGTCCATGCTATGTGACATTCCTAGACGCATCCTCTGAAGATAAATTCCTAAGTCCAGAAGAAATCACCATTTACACAGAAGCAAACAAAGCTCTGATACCCTTCCAGCAATCAAAACAAACAAATGAGTCATCTGTTCAGAAGGAGGATACTAGTTCTAGTGGAACATTAGATGAGGACACTACTCCCTTGAAAGAGTTAGACCTCTATCCAGAAGCAATCTGTGGGGCATTCATCTGCGAAGTGGAAGGTGAAAGACAAACTAACATTCTTGGATACTGACGGTACTGAACGTCACCTGAAAGTGGACCTCAATCTTCCAGAAGAAGAACTAGTGGTCCTGCAAGACCTACTGAAAGAAAACTTAGACGTGTTTGCTTGGTCATATAAAGTCCTAAAGGGGATTGATCCCACAGTATGCCAACATCACATTGACCTAGAGCCTAATGCCAAACTTGTAAGGCAAAGACAAAGGCGTATGAATCCTAATTATTCTGCTATGGTGAAGGCTGAATTATTGAAAATTCTTGAAGCCAAGTTCATTTATCTCATGGCTGACAGTGAATGGGTTGCGCCCATTGTGGTAGTACCCAAGAAAAACATGAAACTTCAAATATGTGTGGACTTTCGAAAGCTCAATTCGAAGACGAAGAATGATCATTTCCTTATCCCTTTACAGACCAACTGTTGGACACAGTGGTAGGCCATGAGCTCTATTTCCTCTTAGATGGATTCAGCGGATATAACCAAGTCCAAATTGCAAAAGAGGACCAATTCAAAACAACCTTCACCACAGAATGGGGGATCTATGCCTATAGAGTGATGCCATTTGGGATCTGTAATGCTCCTGCCACCTTCCAATGAGTAATGATGGCTGCCTTCCAGAATCATCTTTATGATTTTATTGAGGTGTATCTTGATGACTTTTGTGTCTATAGTTTGATCCGTGAGCACTGGGGACACCTAGAGCAATGTTTTGACAGATGTCGAGAGTATGGGATTTCTCTCAACCCTAAAAAATGTGTCTTTGGCATCTCATCAGGAGTTCTTCTGGGCTACATTGTCTCTGCACAAGGGATTGCAATAGACCCAGCGAAGATTGAGAAGATTGTCGTCTTGACAGCACCAACAAACCTCAAGCAATTGAGAGGATTTCTTGGCCATGTGGGCTACTGCAGAAGATTTATTGCACATTTTGCAACCAAGGCAGCCCCTCTGCACAAGCTCCTAAGGAAAGATGTGGATTTCCTTTGGACTAATGACTGCAAAAAGAAGCCTTTAATACCCTAAAACAATGCCTTATCCAAGCACCTATCTTGTAGCCTCCTGATTGGACGAAGGAGTTTCATGTGCACACAGATGCGTCAGTTGAAGAGCTAGATGCTATGTCAAAAGGGTCCCACTAAATTAGATCAATAAATATATTATGCAAGCCGAAATATTACTGATAGGGAACGGAACTACACATTGACAGAGCTTGAGTGCTTGGCAATGGTGTTTGCACTAGAGAAGTTTCGACACTATCTATTGTCAACGCATTTTAAGTTCTACATGGACCATGAAACCTTGTCCTTCCTAATGAACAAAGCAAATCAAGCCTGGCCGTTCCCATGTCCTACCCGATCATCTATCACAGATCCCTCAAACTGCAGAAGAGGAATAGGATGATCCATACCTTCTTGATGCTTCCTTGTTTCTAGCTGAAATAGTTACTCCCTGGTATGCAGACATAGCCAACCTCCTGGCATCTCAACAGTATCCTCCTAGCATCTCAAGCCGTGAGAAGAAGAAGCTTCTGTCAGAAACAGCCCCCTACACCTTGCTAGGAGGTGCACTGTACAAGAGAGACAAAGATGAAGTGATGCAAATATGTGTTGTAGGGGATGAAATCGGCATAGTATTGAAAGCATGCCATGACGAACCATTTGGTGGGCACTTCGCAGGAGAAGCGACAACCTAGAAGGCTCTGTTAGCAGGATACTAGTGGGCAACCCTCCACAAGGATGCACATGACTACTGTAAAAGATATGATACTTGTCACCGAATGGGAAAACCCACCAAAACAAGTGCCATGCCACTGCAACCTATTCTTCCCCTAAAGCCATTCGAGAAGTGGGGGATTGATTTTGTGGGTCCCATTGATCCACTCACCAGATGGAAGCAGAACAGATACATCTTAGTATTATGTCACAAAGTGGTGTGAAGCTAAAGCTCTGAAGCGCGACGATGGTAACAGCGTAGCCCTGTTCATGTATGAGAATATTAGCACCCGTTTTGGCAGTCCCATCGAGCTAGTAAGTGATAGAGGTACTCATTTCCTTAACAAAATCATGAAGGATCTGATGAAGCTGTATAAGATCTTCCATCGCAAGTCCACTCCTTACTACCCCAGAGCCAATGGCCAAGTTGAAGTCACCAATCGCATCCTTTGCTCGATCTTGATAAGAACAATTGTCGCACATTGTCACGACTAGGACGATCGACTTTCAGAGGCCCTCTGGGCATACAGAACCTCCCATAAGGCTGTTACAGGACAGACCCCTTTCCAACTGGTGTATGGTACAGAAGCCGTCTTCCCTGTTGAATTGGAATTGCCCTCTTTGCGAGTGGCAGTTAAAGAATGCTTGGGAGATGATGAGTCATTGCAACACCGCCTCCTACACTTGGAATGTTTGGCGGAGGATGGCTCTACAGTGCATGGAAACCACTCAAGCATGATGCAAGGCCTATCATGACAATTTCATCAAGCACAAGGAGTTCAAAGAAGGTGATCTTGTCCTGACCTATGATTCGAGATTTGGCAAGTTTCCTAGCAAGCTTCAACAATAGTGGATGGGCCCTTAGAAGGTACTTGCTATCAATCCTAATGGCTCTGTTCAAGTTCAGACCGTTGATGCCTCTGATGATTCTTTTCTTATCAATGGCTATCGTCTAAAGAAGTACTTCCCCCCTTGGGGATCTTGACAATCACAATCAACCCACCCTTTCCCTTTTGGGCATTGCACTATCCTTCTCTTTGTGCTTCTGATAGCCCTTATGATCTTCCTCATGAGGCGGTCTCGTTCTGCTAGCCCCTCACGGATACCTCTGAAACCCTACCTTGCTCTCTTTTCATCTGATCCAACAACGGTGGCGAGGTCCATCCTAACAAATGGTATTTCTACCATTCTCTTTATTAACGAAAAAAAATGAAAAAATGAAAAAAACAAAACAAAACAAACAAACAAACTGTTATGGGAGAAAATGAAGAAATTCACTGTCATAACAGGCCTCATTTCAAGAAAAGGTAGAAACACCCTTGGGCAAGAAGTTGACTGTGGAAACGGTGGTAACACCCCGCAATTCAGGATAGCTGATTCATCAGTAGAACCTTTCCAGCAAGTAATTTGAAGCCACCTCCCTTGGTGCACTGTCTTTGCAATATCAGTCCGTCTGCCCTTCTTAACAGATGACCTTTCTTACAAATCATTGAAGTACCAGACTTGTTGGCTACCTCCCTGGATACGCCTCGTCTTCAATATCCGGATGACAACAATAGCTGGCACGATCTTTATCACCAACCCCTCGAGTGATGTGAGCTTTCATCCTAACATGATGGGGACGTGTGTATGGGATGCCCTCTGTACCTATCAGAGAGTGAGACGGAGGGTGGGGTCAGTGACCAGTCTTTCCCTTCAAATCAAATGAGAGGTGAGATGTGTGAACGGAGTGTTGCACACACGAGATGGGCCTCTCAATACACAATGCATGATCTATTCATGTGCACTGCACCATAAGGCTCCCTGGCCTTCCTTCTTACACTGTATGCTATCACAGGATGGGATGCACAGTTGCACCATCAAAAGCGCACAAGGCATACAACCTCTACATAAGTGACAGTGAGGATTACATCAATGGGTTTGAGGAATGGGCTGCCCTCTGTATCTTTCAACAAAACGTGAGACAGCGGGTGGACTGAGTGTGACAGATGTTTCTTCAATCAAGTATTGAGAGGTGAGGATTGAGGGACGTTACGACCATTGGAGTCAGTACGTTTCTGTTTTCCTATGCACCCACGCGATGGGTCTCTGCCATTAGTATAGGACACGTCACTCTATTCTGTACACTGCACTATAAGGCTCCCTGTCCTTCTTGCTTGCACTTATGCTAGACGGGATTGGATGCACTGATGCACCATGAATTGTGCACCCTGGCATACTCCCTCTGCTCCACCCCCTTGTCGATTCCTAAACTGGATGTGAGATCTAGGTTTTCATCATTATTACCTCGAGTGATGTAAGTTATGGGGCGAGTGACTGTTCTTTCATTCCTCTTGAGTGCCCGTGAGTTGAGTGACTATCTTTCGTCAACGACACCTCCCACGACGGATTTCATCAACCAGCTACCTCCATGTGGGTGCTGCTGCATAGTCCTTGCCATGCTGGGGAATGAACCGTGGTACCTCCTGCAACCGACTCCAACCCTTCTGTAGTAATGACAGTTCCTTTGACTATACGCGAAATGAGCCAAGTTTTTCTAACCCTATCCTTATGATTGCAAGTGTACATTATTTTTTAAGTGTGGGGATGCCAGAGTTTAGTCCGTTGACAAGTCTTAGGTTATATTGCTGCATCTAACCCTATCCATTAAGGTTTTAAGTGTGGAGACGTGTCCGTGCGCATCTCTAATGCATACCCCTTGCAAATGCCTCACTTTAATCCTGCATGTATTCCCTGACCTGATTTTACCCTGATGAGTTCCCTTCCCCACCCACTCATCCATGTTCAACCCACCCTTGGAGCTGTTCCTTCCCTATTTTCCTTTATCCCTTGTTTTGACATTTTTCCATGTGAACTCATCCTACGTTCACTAAACCCCACATCCAACCTTACAACCATGTTCGTCCCTTTAACCTAACTAGTTTTACTTTTTACCAACCCCTATTCTGACCGATGGTTCTTGAGTTATTAATTTTTGAAGCATTTCTTGTAAATTGGATGGTTTTCCATGTGAACGCACCTTTATTGCTTCCGAATAACAATCTAACATGATAACCTTGTCCTTCCTCTTTCTCTTGACATTTTTCCTTTTTGCTCCATGTCCTTCCGATGCACGGTTCATTAGATATTAATTTTTGCGTGTTTTCGGGCTATTTTCGTGCATATTTTTAACATTTTTCCATGTGAACATGTCCTATTTTCATCAGAATTCCAATTTTATTTGACTACTGTGTCCCGCTAGTCCTTCCCCACATTTTTCCTTTTTTCTCCACCCTATTTTGACTGCTAGATTTTCCATTATGAAATTTCAAATATATTTTTGGTCCGTGTTTTGTATTTTTCACATGTGAACCCCTTCTAACTTCACCGAAAATACATCTTGACATGATGGCCTTGTGCATCCACTTCTCATGGATGTTTTCTCTTTTTAATGTTCTTCATTTTACTGCTCGGTTCTTTCTTTATTCATTTTTTAGTCCATTGTCGGGTTATTTTTTGGATTTTTTTCATGCAAACATGTTCGTTCTCAGTCGGTACCACGTTTTTCTATGATAGCACATTCTTTGGCACATTTTTCCTTATTTTTGCCCTACGTTTCAACTTGCAAATTTTCCAATATTCATTCCCACATGTGTTTTTGGAGCCGTTTTTGTGTTTTTCCCATGTGAACACCCTGATTTTGCAACGGCACCCGTGAAGTAGTTTTCTATCATTTCTCCCTCGTCTCCCGACACATTTTTACTTTTTACGATCTTTCGATCCGGTGTATGGTTTGGGTTTTATTAAATTTTCTTCCTCTTGACGTGTGGCCGCGTCTCTCGTGTTGTAGTGAACGCGCATGTTTTTGATTTTCAGCGCCTCGGGCCGCCCTCGTGGCCTTTGTGCCTCACGTGTCACCGTCCCCGCCCCGGTTTATCCCGTCGATGCAAAAAACATTTCCTCTCCTGCCCTACGCATGCGCGCGGGACAGGGGTGCGTTCCCCTTTTAATGTCTTTCAAAAAAAAACCAAAAAAAACAACAAACAAACAAACAATAATGACTCAAATTAAACCAAACAAAACCACAAAATCAACCCCCAAAAAAAAACACAACAACAACAACAACAATAATAACAAAACCAAAAGAAAAGGAATCCAAAGAAAAAACAAACTAACTAAAAATTAAAAAAGAGAAATAGAAGAGAAAAAAAAACAAAAAAGGAGGCACCAAAAGAAAAAGCACGAAAACAAAGATCCAAAAGAGAAAAAACAAAAAAAAAACAAAACAAAACTGCCTTCTTACCTGTCACCGCGCCTCCTTCCCCACCTTCTCCTTCACACGGCCCTTCCCCCCCTTCTCCTTCCTCCGCAGTGTGACGCCCTCTCTCCTTCCCTCCTACTCTCGTGTTGCCTCTTCTTCCCTCCTATCCTACGCTGCCTCCCTCCTTCTCCTCCGCACCGCGCCGCCTCCCTCCTCCGCACCGCGCCGCCTCCCCTTTCATCCTACTCCCGTGTTTCCTCCCTCCTTCGCCTCCTCCTCCCAGCGTGCCTTCCTCCCTCCACTCCTCCTCCTCCCATTCCTCCCCCCAAATCTAACCTAACCACCACCATCCCTACCCCAATTAACCTAACTTAACCCACCACCCCCCTAACCCCCATTCCTCTAACTTAACCCACCACCATCCCTACCCCAGTTAATCTAACTTAACCCACCACCCCTCTACCCCAGTTAACCTAACTTAACCCACCCCTCCCTATCGCAGTTAACCTAACCTAACCCACCCCCCTCACCGCAATTTCTCTAACCTAACCCACCCACCCTAACCCTAGTTACCCCTACCCAAGCCCCCTTTCCCACCCCTCCCCAATTACCCCCCTCATAGCCCCCTTTCCCACCACCCCCACCCATAGCCACCCCCGTTTCTTACGGGACCAAATAACAATCTACAAAAACCCTCCACATGTAGGTCCCCCATGATGCCCGGTGGTTCCGTGTGTGCGTGTGTTCGCACGGGTGCTGCAGCTTATTCGCATGAGATCAGAAGCTACCAGCAGGTGTTCACGCGCGAGGACGCGCATTTGGTCTTATCCATGCGGTGGTGCGTGCCGTCCCTGAGCACACATAGCTGTTCACACGAAGCCTAGGTATCTCCTTTGATTTTCCACAAACCCGCGAAAAATACCTTTAAAAACTTAAAAACATTTTAAAAATTCATAAAAATTCAATTTAAAAAAATTACTGAAAATTTTCTTACTAAATAGGGTATTTTTTGGTTGATCTCGCTGATTATAATACAAAGAATTAATTGAAAAAATTTAACAATATTTAAATCCTTTTTAAAATTCACTAAAATTTGAGAAAATTTCATTAAAATTTTCTAAAAATTATAATTGAATTCAAAAAAATTATTAAAAATTCCATTAATGCATTTGAATTTTTTTTTAATATTTTCTAAGCTGGCAAAAGCCTTGGCACATGATCATCCTATTATTTTTGGACCCAAATGATAAACTTTTAATCTAAATTCATAAAAATTTTCATTTTTTATTTTAAAAATAAGCTGCCAAATTAAAAAATAATTTTTTAAAAATACAAATCTATTGTTGAAACTTGATGGTTTCATTCTCAATTAGGTTTGATTAATACTCTAATAAATCAAACATTTTAAAATAAAAAATATACCAAAAAAAAGAAAAAAACACAAAATACAAAATTAAAATCACACCTAAATTACAATTAAAAAAATAATAGTAACAATATCACCCAAATACTAATCAACATTAACTAAACCAAATGTGATCCCACTAACATTGCCTTGATATTTATTTATTTATTTTTGAATACTAATGTGTTTTATTTTTTCCAGTCAGTGGTTTTTTCTTTTTTATTGGATTCCTTGCATTTGGGATTACTCAGTGCGCCCTCAGTCTCTTGCATACACACACCTACCAAGTATCTATTTTTCGAGCTTTACTTATTTTGGTTATCCCTTAACCACAGTTAATTGTTAAAATGAACTTTATTCACACACTTTTTCACGCGCGCTCGCGCCAAACACACATTTTTCTAATAAATTAAAATCAACCTGCCATTCACTTTGCATACACTACGTGCGCTTCAGAGGCACTTCAATTTTACATAAAAACGAATCAGCCGTCACAAAAATGCATGCGTTGAAAAAGAAGAGCGCTTCAGACACATTAAATTTTTAATCAATGAATATGCATTTAGAGATCTGAGTCTGGAGATCGCAGTCCGAGTTTCGTTAAAAGCACCGTTTCACATTAATAAATTGTAACTAATAATTTAAAAGTGAACTGTCGTTTTCTTATTAAGGTTTACAACCTAATAAAATTTCAACCATTGTATTAAAACGAACCCTTCACTAAAATCATTCCCCTCACTACACTTTTTTTCCCTTTTCAATAAATACCCTTCATGGGATGGATACGTATAGTTCTTTAAGCTGACATTGTTTATCAAAGTTCTGGTTGTGTCCTAATTAGGTTTTTGAGATATTATTATTTGATTGTGTGATACGATTATGGGTGTGGTCTGTAGTTTTCTTTTTTTTGCTTAATACAGGGTCTTGGGTGCTTGCTTATTGCATAGCATGAAGCTTTCGGTCGTATATGTGTAGGGGTCATGCCGAATTTTTTCTAGGATATGGGTTGTTTGGGGTGGTCAATTGGATAGTTATGTCTGTGTATGCTTATTTTGATCGATTTATTTTTTATAGCTATTTTGTTGTTTTGCAGGCATTCTCTGTGATTGTCTGTGTTTGTGGTGTGTGTATATTCCATCTGAACGGTGTCTCAAGCTCCTCCTCCTGTTCAGTATATCCCATTGATCAGTAGGGATTATTCTTCCCTACTAACTTTTGAGCCTATCGTGAAAGCTGGCCTTGCATCTTTTGTGGCTACTTCACTCCCTTTGATTCCAGATGATCCAACCCTATGTGATGAGTTTATTGTGTCATACAGTAAGAAATCGGGCTTGATTCGTGGTACTTCCATGGTTCTGACACCTAGAGGGTTAGGTCTCTTCCCTACAAAGAAGAACCCTTTGTTACAGCCAGACAGTTACCCTCAAATGACAAGATTCTCAAGCTATTATAGAAGCAGACTAAAGAGTTTCTCAATGTCAAGAAGGTGATTAACACTTCAGGAGGGTCTTTCTCAATTATCACTGATCCTCTCTAGAAGCTACTCTGCTAATTTCTCCAAGACAGGTTCATGCCTGCCAAGACACCATTATTTGTCCAAGGACCTCTTCTCAACTTCCAAGATGGTGTTAAAAGGGGTTGCCATTGACTGGAGTACTTACCTTCTTACGAAGATGGACCAACATTTTTTCAAAGTGACTAGAGGGAATGTTACCAATGTAACTTGTGGTTCATATTTAGATGCTTTCTTGACATATTCAGGCCTTAAGAAGGGTGTGCTACCTCCTCCTCCATCTGATCTAGTACCTCCCCCTCCACCTTCAGAAGATTCAAAACCCATTGATATAGAGGATCTTGATTCCCCTCCTCCATTGGTCATTCAGTGGAAGCGCTTGAAGCATGTAGCAGAGAAAGTTCCACCAGTCATTCCTTCAGTAACGGTTCCTGCTACCTCTGCAAGTGACCTCCCTGCCTACCTCACATGCAACAACTTATTCAGGGCACATCGAGAGGGTTCTTTGGAAATATCAGTTCCTTTGCTGAATAGTTTAGTGTCAGGGGATGCCATTCCTTTCCTTTGTAAGGACATCCAGAGTTCTATTGAACCCTCAGTGACAGCTTGTGTTCAACAATTATATGCTTTTTTCTATGAAGAATTGATACAATCCAAAGACCATATGCATAAGGTAACCATAGAGTTAGCCTCTGCTAAAGACACTCTTGTTGATCTGTTTAAGCAGATGGAGCAACAAACACAAATGATTGAGACCCAGAGAGAGGAAATATCTTCTTTGAAAATTCAGTAGCAAAGGCTCAATTAGAGGTCACTAGAGTTTCGAAAGAGAAAGAGAAAATGTCTAAAGAGGCTCAAGAGTTTAAGACTCTTTTAGATACGAAATTGTCAGCTTTGCAGACTGCTCACTAATCCCAAGCTTCCCAGATTAAACAGTTGAAAGACCAAATGGCGTAGTCACGGTCCATTTCTCCAAGTCCCAATGTTTCTATGATTCCTTCTATATCTCAGCAAGACTTGGCAGTTCTCCAGAGACAGGCCACATTATGTCCATTGCTTCCTAGATTAAACAGTTGAAGGACCAACTGGCGTAGTCATGGTCCATTCCTCCAAGTCCCAATGTTCCTATGATTTCTTCTATATCTCAGCAGGACTTGGCAGTTCTCCAGAGACAGGCCACATTATGTCCGTTGTTTCAAGATAAAATGGAAAGATTGCAGTCCAGGATGGATTTATTATGGTCTACATTTGAGCACTTTCAGGAGCATGTTCCTCCCAACCATTCCTTTTTTGTCCACTATAGCTACTAAAGTTGGCCTTCTATATTAAGCTCTCAACGATGGATCTCCCTCTTCCAGAGGATGGTTGGAGTGGAGCTTGGTCTTTTGATTTGCTGACAGATGTTGTCCGTATGGTCTTTGAAGATTCTGTGACGATGGATACCATGTTACTATCTTATATGTATCTACGAGGTGATCTGTTAATTTCAGATGATGTAGATCTGGCTTGGTATGTGGGGGATGTGGTCTTAGAAGCTGCCTTATATGTCAACCATTTAGAGTTGAGGATAGATGACATGTTCCAATGCTATTCTTCTAAAGTGGCTACTTGCCCTGATACTTTATGACATTTAATGATTGATTCTGTAGTCCTGAACCAACGCCAGAATATAGCTTCTACTTATGTGTCGAGCACTAACTCCTAGCTTATCTTTCCAAGAACCATCCATTTGATTCATCCTTCTTTGATGCCTACCATCGACAATCTATTTTAGGTCCCTCTGTTCCTAGCTTATTGTATTATCAACAAATGGCCCATCACTACAATGCTTATTTTTCCCTTTATCAATCTAACTCAACAGCTATCTTACCTCTCCTTTTCCAACCTCAGGGTTTTCCTCAAATTCCAATCTTTACCTATTGTTCTTTCATTGAAAATCACGTCTTTTCCCCCTATCCGCCATGCCCTTCTCCATCTATCCATATACCTTCTACTTTTCCTGCTTATCAATTGAGACCTTTCCTAGCTGATTCACTTAAATTTTCAGCCACTCCTTCTTTAGCTTATTCCTCATTTTATGATTTTTCCTACCCATCTCTTCATCCTCTTTTACTTATTCCTCTTCCATCTCCTGCCACTTCTATTTCTCAACTCCCTCAGTTGGTTAGTGGGTACGAAGGATTTGATAAGCAGATTTCGAGAAGAAGAGGATGGAGCTCAACTGATTTTCTCACGGGACCACAGATTAATTTTCCATTAATTCCAGGGAACTGGACAACTGCTAGTCAAGCATACCAAAATTACCTCCATTTTTCTCAACAATATTCACAATATCTAGATCCTTCAGTGAGATTGACAGCTCATTTTGCTTGGTACTTAGGATATATGCATAGGCATTCCCATAACGATCAAAAGGCCATTCCAAAGCTTTGTATGAATGTCAATGTGAACATTGATTCCCAACAGTTGGATGTCCTATATTTTCATGCCCTTTGTCTACCTAGCAGATACCTTGTTTTGCTAGAATGAATGTGCTACCTTCAATTCTTTCAGAATCCTCCAAAATCTTTTGTAGATGAGTCTTTATCCCTGTATGTATCTTCTATGCTTCTAAATGAGACATCTTTTGGAGGTGCCATTCAGATGGTTGTGTTTGTGTTTGTGTTGTATTAATTTGTATATGATGAGTTCGTGCTGGTTGAATAATTTATTCGAGAGCTCTCTTTTCAACTATTGATGGTGATGGTGGATGGCAAGCCTATGATGCAAAGCTAAAGAATCTCTTATATCCTTTACAAATTTGGGTAGGGTGAATGAAGTGTCAAGAGAGGTAGCCTAACACTAATCACTTTGGCTAAGATTTTATATGTTGCTCCAAGCAAAGTCTATGATGACATTAGATAACTTAGAGACACTTTGATTGCTGGATAGGGGGATTGATCACTTGACAATTTGGATGAATTAGAAGAAATCTCCCCAGTCTGGAGTGAGCTTTGAACTACAAGGGATCTAGTATACTTATGCACATAACATGACAAACGTTGTCATGATACGATGAATCCAAAAGCACCTTTTCTTGGTGAAGACAAACAAAATTTACAAAAATAACCTCACAAGGTAGCTTCAAGATGGTAACCAACATTCTCTTGAGAAAGTAAAATCAAGGCATAAATTAACCTTTATTTGTTAGCCTTGGTTAACTTTTTTAAAAATCCTAAAAATAAATAATTTAGAGAAAAAGATATTACGTTGTTAGAAATGAAACATGGCTCAAAGTGGCATATAAAAGGACAGGCCTCTCCATTAGTACTTTCTAGCCTTTTCATTACCATCATCCCATCCAAGTCATTATCCATTTCCATCATGGGTCCCTTATCAACTGCACTTCCAATTAAATATGCATCAATAATAGCTACCCATCATTAGCAACATACTTATGCACTTTGCATTTTCTCTCCTACTGATTGAAATCAAACTTGTTGTTGTTTAGGGCATGGTGCTAGTGTATCCCATTGGTTTTAGCCCTCACTAAAACTTGCATTGCCATCATTTAACCATGGTAATCCTACTGACATCTCTGATGGTCTTCCACGGTCTATCATGCTATCAACCAACCATCATAGCTATATTTTTTATATCGAGATATTCACACAATCGGTTGGCATTATTCTCAAATCATAGATGAACTACTCCTATTGTGTTTAGGATCCCTCTATCATACAACACATCCTCAGAGTTGCTTCAAAATTCATCAACTCCACCATCAACTCAATTCCCCAATCATTGAGATGCGAAGGCCAAGGGCTCATATCATTATTATTTCTCTATACACACTTCTCTCATCAAGAATTTATCATATATTGTTATTGTTTGTCATCATACATTCTAATATGTGCTCTTTACTTGCCCCACCACTCTTCATCCCTAAGAGTTTGGAAGGGGAGTGATATTAATACTGAATTTAGAATTGGCTGTATCACTTAGAGGTAGTTTAGAATTCTTGGAAAACATATTTGATGACATCGTGTAAAAGATGTACCATGCATATCAGTGTGACTAAATTTCTAAATTGGTCCTAGCTTTCAATACTTCAATTTGGAGTCAGAGATTGTATGTTTATCATGATTGGGATGCTCCATATTAATCTTAGGGCATGAGCATCTCAATCTATACTTGTGAGGATAAGTATAGTTGTTGGTAGTTTGTCGAATAGGTTTGGTTTATCTCGGATTCTATCCATCATAGCTATATATATCATGCTTTAGATGGTGATGTTTGTCCTCTTAGTCATCACTAATGATCTCACTAGAATAAATCCATCATTTAGTACTTTTTTGTTGCTATTGAGAATTTTAAAAGTCTCTAGCTACAAGTAGGTGTCTCACGTTGCTAGTGATGAATCATCTTATGTATGTTATATCATGCTTTAGATGGTGATATTAATAATCAAATTCTTGTGTTCTTTCTCTTAGCATACTCGAATCAATACATTATTTATTACTTGCTTGCTCGTCTACAATGTTAAAAGCTATTTGTTATAAAAATTAGGTATCTCATGTTGTTAGTGGTAAAACTTCTTATGTATTCCAATGTTTGAAGATTTAGTGTGATTGCAACATTTCAAAATCAGAGGCCTTTTTAGTGTTCACTAAGTTTATATTTTTTGAGTATTTTTATGCTTCTCATGCTTTGAGTTGCGATAAATTATCATTTATTTTAGTGAATGAAGCTTCAGACTTGTCTTATTAGTCCAAAAATGTAAGTCTACAGGTATTTAGATTATTATAGTAGGTCTCTTATAACAATTATAGTTAGATTGCTCTCTTGATCTATGGCATCCCTATGATAGCTAAAGATAGATTGTTCCACCTCTTATTGCTAATGCTAGCCCTTATCACAATCATTCCCTATATATGAAAAGAAAGGGAATCCCCTATCAATTTCCTAGTTAAAAACAAGGGAATTTTACTTACTTAGAAAATTTCCTATGTGATCATAGGGAAATAAATTTCCTATGTAGGAAATTTTCTATGTTATTCCCTAGTTTCTCTAACTAGGAAATTGATAGGGAATTGATAGAAATTTTACTTTTCCTACTTATGTGTATTTTTAACTAGGGAATGATAGGGAATTTCCTTCTTCCTCTTATATAGGAAAGTCCCTTGTGATGACCCATTTGTTGGGATTGTAAGGTCATGTTAATCAATGAATTTTTTTACTGTGTATGTTGTGCTGGTGTTGGTGGGGGAAGCAAGTCCTAATAACACTACTAATCTTTAGTTTAACTGAGGATTGGTAGGGGAAACGAGGTTTCCCTCCCCTTGTTAGGCTTGGGTGTGAGATAGCTTTATCAATCTCTATTATATACCTACCCAATGTATAAACCTAGCCATAGCTTAGCCTAACTAAGTTTACATGAGCTTATTTCTCAATCTAGTGGCTTGACCCAAGCATAACCTCTAATTTATGCATAAATCTAGCTAGGCCTAATCCTACACTGTCGTGCCGCTACGTGCACATCGTGTGAAAAACTCTACAGTGTGGCTTCCTTATAGATTTAGAGAGCCAATGCCATTTTAGACATTAGTGTTAGTGTCCATGGTTCAAAAATATTATATTTTGAGACAAGTTTTAGTCAATTTTTGATATTTTAGGTATTATCTCTTGTAAAAATCCATAAAACTATAGATAACTTCTAGATTAGGATGACATGTAAAAGAAAGCATGTAGGTTTTAGCCAATTTGAGAGGATTTAATGTAAAAAGAGAGATTGACGAAATCGCATGATGCACGATCGGTGTTTTCAAGCAGTGAACATCACTCCAAAGTGGGAGATGAAGAAGGAGTGTTCTGGCAGAATTCTGGCCAAGTGTCCAGGTATTTTTCCCCCCCTTTCTTTGGGGCCAATGGAAGCATCAAATTGGTGATTTGAGCAGCATAGAGGAAGGTATTATTTTATACACGTTTTTGTCTATTAGAGTTTTATCTTCTCATAATGCAGGAATAAACTGACAAGCTTTATCTCTGTTAGTATTCTTCTACATTTTCTTTTTTTTTTTGAAGTATTCTTCTACGTCTTCAATTTCTTCAAACCCTTTCTCTTCCGTCTACTCGTCTCCATGAATCTACCTTCACCATGCTGTCTCTTACCCCTGTGGAGGACTCTCAACACCAAATGCACTGACACCGTGTTAGGGGAAGTTTATGCTATCATCAAAGGTGAGTTCCAGAAGATATTTGGGTTGACATCTTCAGCCATATTCAGAGAATTAGCAATAGTAGTGTTCTTTCAATTCATTTCTTACTCTACAGAAGACACCTTGTCAAAATATGCAAGTATTATGTGTCCCTATGGCAGAGCAATGTTTGTAGATCATTCATAGATGCTTTGAGTTGAATTAAGAGGAGCTTTTTCTCTTATTTCTTGGATGTGGTAACTTATCCTTATCAGGAACTCAATTTGAAGCTCTCTTGAAGCAAGTCTCTTTGCCCTACAAGCCTTGTAATTGACTCATAAACTTTTGTCCCAAACAGTCTACATTGAATGTAATCATGCAAAGTTGATTCATGCTATGGCATCATGTATGAATGATGGAATGCAGAATTGTTTATGATACATGACACCATATTGTACTTGATTTTATAATTTTTGATTCCTCTTACAGTCAAGAAAAAAAGCTTGATTTGAGTTAGAACTTATGAGATAATACTCTTGTGATATTTGCTAAGAACATGCAATCAGAAGCTCTATCAACATCTTCAAGAACTCGGCTTGAAACCTTCAACCCTTCTCTTATCTCTACCATCTCCAGAGTCTAAGCTCTTGAACCGCCATACATTCTTCTCTCTCGAACCCCTATGATTGACCGTGAAGTACCTCTTGAACCTTTAAACATTCATTATAATCTACTTATCTCTTGAAGACACATCTCCATCTATCTTATCCAATTTTCTTACCAAACCCCTATGGTGACCTTCAACCCTATGCGCTGTGACATTGGTGAACCTGACATGAAGGTCGGTGTAAGAGAACTCCAAGATGGGGGATTATTTAGGAGATACTCTACAATAATTGGTGCGCATACTACAGCAAACTCAGCAATAACAAATCCAAATGTTACAACAACAACAACAAAGGCGAAGAGAAGATTGATTCCACAGCTATCAAGGCCCTAGAGGAAGTTGGGCAGGAATTAAAATAATTTAATGGTCAAAACTTCTATGTTTTCATTCACATTTATGTTGAGAAAATGCTTTTCTTTTGTGTACCGCAACATGCATGGAGTCGCTATTTTGCCAGACTAGCTAAGCATGGTCTTCAAGAAAAAATCCATGGTCTTTTTTAGCAAGATGCGGATTGGGCTACATTCAAAAAAGCCCTACTTGAAGAATTCTTCTTAGAAGACTCTGACCTAGTGACGAAGAAAAGTTTTACTAACTGGGTTGAGAAATCCAACAAAGGTTTAGCTGCAACAACTTTATACCATGAGTTTGAAAGTAAATTTGGACAACTTGATGTTGAAGACCAACAAAGTATGGAAGGTTAAAAGATTGAATTATTGCTTCAGGCTGCAGATCCCATTCTGCAAGAGAAGCTTGCTGATGGCCTAGAAGATGCTACCTTCGAATCAAGAGTCAAGACTGCATGGAGAGATGTTAGCGATGTAGTTAACATGATTGCTCAAAGAGAGCGGATGCAACTAAGATTGGGCTCTACTTCAACTTCAACAACTCCATTGATGGAGCTTGTTCCACCTTCAAAATCCCATATTCCTTTGACTAATCAACCAACTCTTTCCTCTTCTATTCCTTCTGAAAATGATATCATGGATGAACTCATTAAAAGCATGCGTGACCTTCCTCTGAATCTTACAGAAATTAGTTCCAAGGTGGAAAAGCTGGATGTCAAAGTTGAAGAATGAGGACCTTCATCAACTCAAAGACCCATGAGAGAAGGATTTAAGAGGCGTTGTATTTGATGGGACAGCCAACAACATGACAAGAGGGAGTGTTCTGCCTTCCGTGAGGCTGAAGCATAGAAGCTCGTCTTTTGGAAAGACAGAAAAATTCATGCAGCTGAAACTGGTCTTCCACTGGAGCCAGATTTTGGCAATGGTGGAATGAAGAAAAGATTAGAAGATTTAGTTGTAAAGAATGCCTACATAACAATTGATGTAGCTACCTATGGGCTGCAAATTGAACCAACTAAATCAAATATGCAATCTAAAGTATGGATGTAGGCACTAGATCAAATGGAACATGGTAAAGCAACCAAAGAAGATTTGGCTAATGCCAGTCAGTGCATTCGAGGAATAATTGGTTGAAAAGAATCGGTAGATTCTTTTTTCGCCTTTGCACATTTGGTTGACATCAATCATAAAGAAGTCTTGATTGAAGAAAAGAGAAGAAGATAAGATGAACCAGGGCCTTCCTCTTCTGGCCCTCTGAAACAAGTAACTAGAAGAATGCCTAAACAACCAAAGCTTTCTAAAAATATAACCCCAAATCAAGAGATGGAAGATGCACCACACAAACAAAGAAGACCAAAGGAAAGAAGAAAGGCAAGCAGCCAAGCTACAAATTGCAGTGTTTGACATAGAATCTACAACTGATCTCAAACGAGTCCTAAAAGAACGAATTCTGGAAAGAAAAATTAAATTCACCTTAGGTGAAATTCTTGGAATTGCCAAACGTGAATTCCATGATGTAATTATGAATGTAATCAAAAGGAAAAGATAATATGTTGGTGATGAAGCTGAAGAAATAGTGCATGCTTTTTTACAAGTTCTTTGAGTTTTTGTGTAGGATAAAGAGAAGGTGCCTTCACAAGGAAATCATCTTGAAGCAGTTAAAGAATTAATTGCAGCAATTGAAGCTGAAGATAAAAAAATCATGAATGCAAAAATTAAAGAAGTGAAAATTGAAAATATAATGGTCAGTTGGTCCAAACCAGTTGGGCAGCCCACCTCTCAAAAAGAAGGTTGTCTACAGGACATGCATGCGGAGGAAGAGGATCGGTTCATTCCATGCAGTCACTACTCCTGTACGCATTGGGCAAGAGCAACAACGGAGACAGTCGTCAAAATTGGAGAAAAAGAAACACCATGTATTGCACTCTTAGACCATGGCCCGTAGACCATGGCCCGGGCATAAATGTCATGGCAAGGAGTCTCTATGAAAGTGGCAGATGGCCCATAGATATTGATCCAGGTTGGAAAATGAGAGCTGCAAACAACTCTTTTGGAGAGTTATATGCTGCATGTCCTAATGTGCAGGTAACTATTGGAGATATAAAGGACAATTTTCACTTTTTTGTTCAAGACTCTTGTAGTTACCCTATCATTCTTGGGCAACCTTACATTTCTGAAGCCTCCTTGGAAACAAAATCTCTTGATGATGATTCTTCCTATGCTTGAATCTGAAGCAAGGATAATAAATGAGCTGTCCAATTTCTTACAATGTGTGTTAACCATCATCGAAATAGAGATCAATTGTGTGATTATCCTATGCCTCCTAATGCTCGAGAATTCAAGGGTTTTCGAGCTGCATTGCTATAAAATGAGGCTATAGCAATGCGTCATGTAAAAAGATTGAACCTCCTTATGCTACAAAAATTATGTCTCTAGCAAATCTGTATGTATGTATAGCCAATAGTATGGGATGTTATAAGCCTCTTCCAGCCATGACTAAAGCTGAAAGAAAATATTTATGCCATGTAAAAAGAGTGCTGAAAACTTATGAATGATGGTTGAAAATGAAGATATTTCAGGCTTTTTTTTATTTTACTAATTACTATTGACACATTGACTGAAATATATTCAGTTGCTCATACAAAAAATTAGGTTGAAAATCAGTCCATAGAAGTATGTACATTGGATTTTTATCAAACAATTCAAACAGGAAGACATTGGTTCACTCAACAAGGCTGAAGCGCAAGTGGAGACAAAATACAAGACGATGGATAAGAAACTCAAGTCCCACTGCCTCCTGAAAGTCAAGGGCTAGCTGATAGGGTAGCAAATCAGCCAAGTCTTTCTGATCCTTCCAACATTGGTCACAAGTTCACATTTGAAAGTATCTCAAAATAGGTGAAAATTATTTCCTTTCGTCAGTTGAAAAACACTTTTATGAAAATGCTAATGAAACATGGAAAAGCTTTTGCATTTCAACCAAGTGAAATAGGCTGTATGGATCCAAATATTGTGACTCCTATGGTCATTTTTACGGTCCCACATGTGCTTTGGAACCTCAAGCCCATTCTTGTTCCAAGGGCGCATTTGCCCAAATTATTGGAACTTCTAAATGAGAAGATCAAAATGAAGATTTTAGAACCTTCTTCAGTACCTTACTCAAATCGATGGTTTACCGTGCCCAAGAAAAATGGATCTTTATGGTTCATCCAAGATCTACAACCTGTTAATCGTGTCACAATCCAAAATGTTGGTTCGGGTCTAATTGTTGACGATTTTGCTGAAGATTTTGTAGGTATAGCAATTTATTCTATGGGCGACCTATATTCAGGATATGACCAATTTCAGCTTTCATTAGAAAGTCGATACATTACCACAATGAAGACACCTCTTGGATTGGTCCGCATGTGCACTCTACCACAAGGTGTAGCAAACTCCATAGCCCATATGTTGAATGTCATGCGCGAAGTCTTAAGGGACTTTATTCCACAACTTACTCTTCCATTTCTTGATTATGTACCTATCAAGGGATGTGAAGTCAATAAAAAGAATGAGAAGCTTGACGAAGATGGTTGCAGGACATTTGTAGTTAGCCATATTCATGATTGTGACAGGATTTTGACAAGGCTAGAAGAGGTACATCTTACCCTTTCTGGAGCTAAGTCGATTTTTGTAGTAGAAGTCCTGGTGGTCGAACATTTGTGTGGCCCCTACGGATGTAAACCTTCACCAATCAAGATAGATGCCATCAACAAAATGCAAGAAAAAATGCACAAATATCTCAGAGGTGAGAATATTTCTTGGTGCATGTGTATTCTATCTCATATGGATACCACATTTTTCTCATGTTGCCGAAAATCTTTATCAATTATTAAGAAAAGGCCAAAGATTCTCTTGGGGGGAAGAGCATACTCTCACTGTACGCAAACTAAAGAGGTTGTTAATTTCAGTCCCCACTCTCAAAAGGACTGATTATTCAAATGATCAACCCATCATCCCTACTGTGGATACAAGTCCCATTAGGATCGGATGGGCTATTGGCCAAGAAGACCTTGAAGGTAACATGTATGCAATTCGTTTTGGAGCAAAGGTTCTCAATGAACATCAAAGAAGGTATGCACAAATAAAAAGGGAAGTGGGGAGTTGTAACAACATTAAAGTGTGATCGTGAATACTTTATAGGTGCTTTCGTAGTGGTAGAAACTAATTGTCTTCCACTCTTGGGCATGATTGCCAACTACTCTACACCTGACATTGCTATGCTAAGATGGATTGCATATATTAAATCCCTCAACCCCGAATTAAAGCATATTGCAGGAAAGGCGAATCCAGTTGCTGACATGCTATCACATGCAAGATATGACAATGAAGAAGAGCTGATGGAAGAAGATGAAGTTGAAGAATCTATACTTGTTGAATTTCATTCCATGGCTGCTAAAAGTACCTTTTCAATTGTTGCATATACAAACCCAAAGTTGAATCTTGCAGGTGAAGCTGATCTTTTTAATGGTATAGCATTAAGTACAGTAAGAACAGGAAAAGGTATTGCTGTAAATCAACATACAACAACAAAGATCAAAGATTTATCTATGGAAAAAGGGTGGTCAACTAGTAGCCAGCATGCTCATCGCATTGCTCAAGTTCTAGTTCATTTCCTTAAAGAAGATTGGCTGAAGATCGGCCAATATTTGAGCACAATGAAGAAGGAGTCTTGGACTGATGAAGAGTTCAAGCATATTAAGAGGAAAGCTTATGGCTTTTTTCTTAAAGAAGGGCATCTATGGAAGCATGCTAAGAAGAAGAAAGGAGCACATGTCTGAGTTTTAGGTAACCAAAGATTGCAACAAGAGGTAATGAAGGAATTTCATGAAAGCCTGTGGGCTGGCCATAGAGACATATGGGGAACCTTTAGTAAAGTCAAAAAAAAATATTGGTGGCAAAACATGTATCGTGACATAGCACATTTTGTTGAAACCTATTATGTGTCAGATGTATTCTATGGTCAAGCATCGAGATGGGTTACAACCGACTTATCCCTTGTCTATACATTATAGATGGGTTATTGATCTTGTAACCATGCCTACAGGATTATGGAATATGGAATATGCAATATTTAGTGCTTGCAAGAGATGATCTAACCAATCAAGTTGAAGGCAAAGCCTTAATAACCAAGACCACTCAAGCTATTTGTCATTTTTTGCTTAAAGATGTGTTTTGCATATATGGTTGTGTGGGTAAAGTAACTACAGATAGAGGAGAGTTGGATTTTGATGAGGCACGCGACTTCTTTGCTCAATTGGGTATTAAGTTGGCTTTAACATTAGTCTACAACGTTGAAGGCAATGGGAAACGTGAGAGAGGGCAACAGCCTATTCTCAAAGCTCTAGCAAAGTCTTGTAGAGGAAAGATCAAAGAATGGCCTAAAATGCTACCTTTTGCATTATGGGTTGACCGGACTACTCACAGTACAGTGACTGGCTATATGCCAACTGAACTTATGCATGGAAAACAGCCAATTATGCCAATTGAAGAATTTATTCTCACGTGGAGTCTTCTACCTTGGGAGGAAGGCATCAGTAGAGAAGAATTGCTGAATCAACGCATATGGCAACTAGAAAGAAGGCTTGAAGATGTTCAAGCAGCTATTGAGAAGCTAAAGACAACAACACTAAAGAACAAAAGAAGATTTGATAAGCGACATCGACTCTGGCCAAGAGCTATCCAAGAAAATGGCTAGGTGCTTGTCTATGACAACAACCTAGATAATCAAAACAATGCTTCTAGGAAGATAGTAAAGCGTTGGTTTGGCCCATATGTGGTAAAGGTCATTCATGACAATGCCACATATTCATTGGCTGAATTGGATGGGACAAGCATGAAGATACTCGTAGCTGGAAAAAGAATCAAGCTCTTCAAACGAAGAGAAAGTTCAACATATGAGTTAGAAGACTTGGATATAATTCAAGAGCATGAAGACATAGAGAAAGAAGAAGAGACAGAAGATGAAGACATTGACATGGTAGAAGATACTTCTTCTGACACTGCAGATCCATAAGACTTTGGCACATGCCAGAGGATGTGTAGGTTAGGAGGGGGTGGATGTTGTGCCAGTATGGGCACATCGTGTGAAAAAATCTAGAGTGCGGCTTCCTTATAGATTTAGAGAGCCAATGCCATTTTAGACATTAGTGTTAGTGTCCATGGTTCAAAAATATTAGGTTTTTGGATAAGTTTTAGACAATTTTTGATATTCTAGATATTATCTATTGTAAAAAACCATAAATCTATAGACAACTTCTAGATTAGGATGACATTCAAAAGAAAGCATATAGCTTTCAGCCAATTTGAGAGGATTTTATGTAAAAAGAGAGATTGACAAAATCGCACGACACACGATCGTTGTTTTCAAGCAGTGAACAACACTCCGAAGTGGGAGATGAAGGAGTGTTCTGGCAAAATTTTGGCCAGGTGTCCTACTATTTTACCCCCCCTTTTGGATCTAATGGAAGCATCAGATTGGCGATCTAAGCAGCATAGAGGAAGGTATTTATTTTTATACACGTTTTTGTCTATTAGAGTTTTATCTTCTCATAATGCAGGAATAAATTGATAGGCTTCATCTCTGTTAGTATTCTTCTACATTTTCGAATTATTTTTGGGAGTATTCTTCTACGTCTTCAATTTCTTCGAACCCTTTCTCTTCCGTCTACTCCTCTCCCTGAATCTACCTTCACCGTGTTGTCTCTTACCCCTGTGGAGGACTCTTGACACCAAACACACCGACACCGTGTTAGGGGAAGTTTATGCTATCATCAAAGGTGAATTCCAAAAGATATTTGGGCTGATATCTTCAGCCATATTCAGAGAATTAGTGACAGTAGTGTTCTTTTAATTCATTTCTTACTCTACAGAAGACACCTTGTCAAAATATGCAAGTATTATGTGCCCCTATGGCAAGGCAATATTTGTAGATCATTCATAGATGCTTTGAGTTGAATTAAGAGGAGCTTTTTCTTTAATTTCTTGGATGTGGTAACTTATTCTTATCAGAAACTCAATTTGAAGCTCTCTTGAAGCAAGTCTCTTTGCACTACAAGCCTTGTAATTGACTCATAAGCTTTTGTCCCCAACAATCTACATTGAATGTAATCATGCAAAGTTGATTCATGCTATGGCATCATGTATGAATGATGGAATGCAGAATTGTTTATGATACACCACACCATATTGTACTTGATTTTATAATTTGTGATTGCTCTTACAGTCAAGAAAACAAGCTTGATTTGAGTTAGAACTTATGATATAATACTCTTGTGATCTTTGCTAAGAACGTGCAGTCGGAAGCTCTATCAACATCTTCAACAACTTGGCTTGAAACCTTCAACCCTTCTCTTATCTCTACCATCTCCGGAGTCTAAGCTCTTGAACCCCCATACATTCTTCTCTCTCAAACCCCTATGATCATGTACATTATTCCCAAAAAACTATAATGTCAACGCCACTAAGCCCGAGAAAGCGCTCACCTTTTTTGAGCATGACTTGTATGCCTCTATTGATCACTTCCTCAATGAATTCAGCTTTTGCCTGGACCTTGCTTTCCTCACAACTTGTACTTATCTCAGGCTCCTTAGAGTATTATTGAGACAAGACCCTACTCCACAAGAATAGTGCCTTCCACCACTATTTTTTTATCTCAATACCGACATAGATAGCTCTACAATGGCTAGGCTAATGATGCACGTTGCCCTCTTATCATCTTCTTGTGTAGTCCTCTTAGAGGACATGAGCGATAAGCTGCTTCACTAGTTGCAACCACCCAGTTTTGTCCACAACTCCCCTCAATGTTCTAATGAGCCTAAGAGGATATATGCAGGGAAAAAGATTTTTTAGTAAGCTCCTTAAACCCCCCCACTTCTCCCTCTCATGACCATGACGAAGAAGATTAGCTCCTTGTCACAATTTATTTCAAAAATAAAGAGAGTAAAAGAAAGAAGAAAGACATCAAAAGAAAGAGAAGAGAGAGAAAGGAATGGACAAGAATGAGAGAACAAGGAAGAAAATCACAAGAAAAAGAAAGAAACTCATGAGTGTCATAGTCACTACACCTAGGGGTCCTCAAGTTAGGAGCGTTCGGTGACTTTGGTTGGCCGACTCTATCCCTAACCCCCTAACCCAATTTGATCCCCCACTTCACGCTTAGGGCACATAAAGGGCACCAAATCAGTTCTCAAGTGTGGGATAACACCTTGTTTGCATATGGTTTGGGACCCAGCTCCTAGTTCCACTAGCACGAGCACATGGCATTGCATGGTAAGGTAGACACACCCCTAGGTAGTGCACTTTTCTTCTCACATACATTCGAATGATCCCAACTAGCAACATCGAAGGCTCCACCATCCACTTGACATACCCTCAACCTCCATCATAGCAATGAATTGACAAGCTTCTCTCCCATGACCAATCCCCATAAGGCCCCATCATTGACTCACACAACCACCCTTCAAATCGTAGAGCCCTCATCAACAAAGACCTATAAGTGCCATGAGATTGGCACTCAACTAGGAGAGGGTAATGTTAACCTAATGCAAGATGGAACAAAGAAAATTCAATAACATGGAATAACGTGGAAAAAGACAGCCAGGCAAAAAAAAAGAGAGAAAAGACCAAAAGCAAAAAAGGTCAAGTCGAAGGTAAAGGTGCATTTTAAAATGCAAAGGCATAACCAAAATTTTGTAAAGGAGTACCAAGCTCCCTCTTATGCAAATTGTAAAATCTAGATGAGCATAGGTGAAGGGATAAGGCAACTAGAAGCGAATAGGGAAAGAGGACCTTGGCAAGATGCCCAGTGTCGTGTCACTACACAGATACGGTGTGAAAACTTTGGAGTGAATCATCATCCGACTTTCTTATTGATCACGAGAGCCAATGTGATCTGAGTCATTAGTACTAGTGTGAGTGGCATGAATGGTCCAAAAAATACTAGATTTTTGGACAATTTTAGCCTATTTTTTATATTATTTATTATAAAAATCCAAAAATTTTAGAAAAGCTTCTAGATTAGGATGGCATGCAAAAAGCAAGTTTCTTTTTTAGCCAGTTTTTGATTTTTCATTAAAAAATAAAGATGGGTAAAATCGCGCGCATCGCGATCGCTATTGACAGGTTGAAAACTAAACTTTGAACTGGAAGAAGAAGGAGTGAACTAGGAGATCCCTGACTAGGTGTCAGATGTCTTGGGATTTTATCCCCTTTCAAAGCCAACGGAGCCATCAGATTTGGGTTCTGGGCAGCAAAGAAGGAGCTGTTATTTTGATGCACATTTTTATTCTACGAGGGAGCTCTAGGGGATCTAATGCCTGGAGATTGCTTCTGAGTAGTGCCAAACAAAGGATTTCAAGTTCTGTCAATACATATTGATTCAATTCGTTGTGATTTATCTTTTTCGTGTTTACCTCTCGTCTATTCTTTTTCTTCTCTTCCATCTCTTATCTCTACTTCCTTCTATCTCTGATCCCTGATGGATTCGACCTTTCAACAAAAACCCCTCGAACATTGGTGAACCGACATGAAAGGTCATTAGAAGAAGGAAAGACAAGATGGAAGAATCTTCGAACACCATCTCCAATGATGTTTTGCAACAATTGGTGCAAAATATGAATATGCTTATGCATGTACAACAACAACAATAGGTGATGCAGGCTTCTCCTCAAACAGAAAGTTTTGTGATGAATGCTCTGCAAGCTATTGAGCGTGAAATGAAGTTATTCAATGGCAGGAATGTATTTGCATATGTACATACCTATGCTCAAAAGATAGAATTATTTGGGGTGGCTCAACTTGCATGGAGCCAGTATTTTGTACGTGTTATTGTACATGAACTGAAAGCATGAATTACTGAATTATACATGCAAGATGTTGATTGGGTAGCTTTCAAGAAGACACTTAGGGAAGAATTTTACATTGAAGATACCAGTTTGATTACACAAAAGACTTTTCAAAAGTTGTTTTACAACCCAATAAGGGTCTTGTGGTGGCAAAATTGTTAAGAGAATTTGAAAGTCGATTTGAGCAGTTGGATCTTGCAGAATAGCAAGCTCTTGCAAGTCAAAAAATTTTGTTTCTACAAGCAGCATATCCTGAGCTTCAAGAGAATCTTGATGATTTGCTAGAGGATCAGACTACAGAAACATGTCTCAAAACAGAGTGGAGACATGTCAAGGAAGCTGTTACTGCACTTGTAAAAAAGCATAGAAGAAGAGAAAGATTGCATGTCTCTAGCTTGCCCATTGTTACAAGTAAAACAGTTGAAGTATCCAGTAAGCCACCTGCTTCTATGGCTAACCCTATGGCTATACCTACTATTGTTACCTCTATTAGGAAAGATGTCTTAGATGAATTGGTCAAAGGCATGCCGGATCTTCAATTGAAGGTTGTAAAATTGAATGAAAAAGGATAAGAGGAAAGGGGACAGGCAATAGCCACTAAGCCAAGAAAAAGATGTATGTGGTGTGATAGTTTGCAGCATCAAAGAAAGGATTGTGCTGCTTATCAAGAGGCCTTGGCATGATAGCTCATCTTTTGGAAATATGGCAAGATCTATGCACAAGAAATGGGATTGCCTCTTGCTTTGAATTTTGGAAAGGGAGGTATACAAAAGTTGTTGGAAGACTTGGTTGTCCGGAATGCTTATGCAGTGGTACATGCTTCTACTTTTGGTCTACAGTTGGATAGAATGCACGGCCAAGTGATGGTCCAAAGGCTGAAATATGGACACATGCTTTACATGCAATTGAAAAGAGAAAGATTATTGATAGTGAAATGTCTCATGCAGGGCAAGACATTCCTAACATAACTAGATGGGAATCATAGGTAGATGCATATTGAGTGTATGCATATTTAGCAAAGGTACAAACACAAATGTACTTGTGGAAGAAAAACGAAGGAGAGATGAAGATAATGCATGGATATCTGAAAGAGTGGCAAGAAGAAGTGTCGATCAGCCTAAAGCTACAAATCAACCACCTCCCGAGCATGTTATGGAAGAGGTTAGTCAAGAGCAAAAATAGGATAGCAAACAAGAGGGCAAAAAGAAGGGCAAGCAGCCAGGGTATTAGTTGGCAGTGTAACATTGAGACAGCCAAAGATCTTAAGAAGGTTCTTGAAGAACGGATCTTAAACAGTCGGGTGGTATTCACCTTGGGAGCATCGATTTCTTGGTGATACCACTAGTGCATTGCTGCAATTTGAAGAGGAAACTAGTTTATTGGGTATTCGGGCTGAATATGAGCATGAAGTAACTACTAGGTTATCTATGCAGGATGCTACTAATCAGTGGACAGCATGTGGAAAAGAGAAGGAAGTGGCTAAAAATGCATTTTCTTGTAGCAATATGCATTGTGGAGTAAGGCAAATGCAACAATATGGGGAAGAGACGTTAGGAGTTATTCCTCGAAGTCATTACACAAGAAATCATTGGGCCAGGGCTACCACTAAAATGGTAGTGAAAATAGGGGAACAAGAAACTCCTTGTGTTGCTTTGCTTGACCATGGGTCTGAGATTAATGTCATTAAGCATGGATTATATGAGAATGGTGCATGGTTTGTAGAAACTAATCATGGATGGCGTATGAGGGTTGCAAATAATTATTTGAGAGAGCTCTATACTGCATATCCCAATGTAAAAGTGACAATTGGTGATATACAAGAAGAGCAACACTTCTTTATGTAAGATAATTCCTCATATGCAGTGATTTTGGGACAGTCCTATATTGCAGGAGTGCATATGGAAACAAAGGTGCTTGATGATGGTTTTGCTTATGCAAGAGTCAAAAGCAAGAATGGGAGGAAAGCACTCTAATTTCTTACTCTTTCTGTTAATCATCCTAGAAATCGTAATATGCTTCGAGAGTCTCCTTTGACTCCAAATGCAAGGGAATTCAAAGACCTAGATTTTCATTAAGCACTGTTGTAATGCGAGACTACAGTAGTGTTGTTTAGAGGAAGTACTTGCCTCTTGATGGAATGAAGCATGTATTTACTATTGGTTATTCTTAGTTTAGAGCAAACAGTTCATGTTGGTTTAAGCCTATGGAAGCTATGTGCAAGGTTGAATGCATATCTATGAAACGGGCTATTAAGGAACTGAAAGCATTGGGATTATTAACTGAAAATGAAGGCATTTCAAGCATCTTTTGTCGGTTGAATATTAATGACACTATGGCTGAAATTTCAACAACTATACATGTAGAAAATGAAATTGAAAATAGAGTATTGTCAGTATGTTCTTTGGACATGTATGATGTTATAGCATTGTTTGCTCAGCAAGAAGGATTACAATGGGCTGAAGCACTTGTGGAGACAAAGTATAAGTCAGTTGACAAAGGATTACAATGGGCTGAAGCACTTGTGGAGACAAAGTATAAGTCAGTTGAGAAAAAGGTGAAACCAATTGCTTTGCCACTTCCACCAAAAAGTGAGGGTTTGTATGAAAAAGTGTCAAGGCAGCCAAGCTTACGGGATCCTAAAGATATAGGTCATCAATTTACACTTGAAACATTATAGGAATTGAAAGTTAGCAAAAAAGGGTTTCTTTTGCTTGCTGAAAGAGACTGTTTTATACATGTTGGCTAGGTATGGAAAGGCATTTGCATTTCAGCCAACTGAAATAGGTTGTGTGGATCCAAATGTTGTCTCTCCTATGGTAATATTTTTTGTGCCACATGTACCATGGAACGTGAGGCATATTCTAGTGCCTAAAGCTTACTTACCAAAGCTGATGGATTTGCTAAATGAAAAGATTCGTATAAAGATCTTGGAGCCCTCTTCAGCCCCGTACTCAAATCATTGGTTTACTATGCCCAAAAAGAATGGTGCTTTGATATTTATTCAAGATATGCAATCGGTCAATAAAGTGACCATAAGAAATGTGGGTGCATATCCTATTGTTGATGAATTTGCAGAGGCTTTTGCACATAGAGAGATCTATTCTTTGGGTGATCTTTACTCGGGGTATGATCAGTTTCAGCTTGCAATTGAAAGCAGGGATATCACAACCATGAAGACTCCCTTGGGGTTAGTATGGATGTATACTCTCCCACAGGGTGCAACAAACTCAGTGGCACACATGACAAATGCTATGAATAGGGTACTCATGGATTTTATACCACAATTGACAATGCCCTTCTTGGATGATGTTCCAATCAAAGGGTGCACTATGGATGAAAAGAATGAAGAGATGGATGCTCATAGATGCAGATAGTTTGTTGCAGACCATATTGTGGATTGTGAGAGGATTTTGACCCGTCTAGAAGAGATGCATTTAACTCTTTCTAGACAAAAGTCTATCTTTGGAGCTAAAGAGGTTTTGATTTTTGGGCATATGTGTGGGCCCTATGGGCAAAGACCATCACCAGTAAAAATAGATGGGATTGATAGAATGCAATATGTATGCATGAATGTATCAGAGGTACGGAGATTCTTGGGTGCATGTGTGTTCTATTTGATATAGATTCCTCACTTTGCACATGTAGTCAATGCTCTGTATCAGCTTCTAAGGAAAGGTCAAAGATTTCATTGATCTCAATGACTACATGAGCATCCATAAAATACTCCTTATCACATTTAAGGGCTGTAACAATTCCCCATCAGAAAGATTTGATGTATGAAATTCAGACTACATCAAATCTTTGAGCCCTGAATTTCAGCATATTGCAGGACGAGATAACCCAATGTGGCAGACATGTTATCTTGAGCACGCTATAAAAATGAAGAAGGGATTATGGATGAGGAGGAAGAAGATGACTTTCTTGTGACAGAAAATGATATTGTAAGAGTGAATTTAGAAATGCAAGGTGTTGCCACAGCATTAACAAAAGCTTGGACAACAAAGAGAAGACACTTTAGATGTTTTGCATCTTGTGTATAAGTGTTTCTAGAAGACAAATATGTAGGAGAGTGGCTGAGAATCAATCAATATCTCAGTACATTAACAAAGAGAGATGAATGGTTGGATGAGGAGTTTAAGAAGATCAAGAGGAAAGCCTATGGGTTTTTGTTAAAAGATGGATACTTATGGAAACGTGGTAAAAAGAAACAGGGTATGCTATTGCGAGTTTTGGGTGTGCTAACTTAGGAGGAGGAGTTGAATCGAGAGGAGTTGTTGCCTTACGCATTAGACAGTTGGAAAGAAAGTCAGAAGACATAGAGGCAGCAATTGCAAAGTTAAGGGCAGCAAGGATATAGAACAAGAAGCGGTTTGACAAAAGACATAGATTGAGGCCAAGAACCATACAAGATGGGGATTGGATGTATTGGTTTATGATAGCAGTTTAGACAACCAGCATAGTGCCATGCATAAAGTTTCCAAAAGATGGTTTGGACCCTATGTGGTAAGACGAGTGTTTGATAATGTTACTTATGCATTAAATGAATTGGATAGGACATCCATAAAACTTCGAGTAGCAAGGAAAAGAATCAAATTATTCAAGAGGTGGGAATCTAATGCCTATGAGTTGCCAGAATTGGAAGAAAATAGTGGCCATGATACAAGGGGTAGCCATGAAGATATGGAAGATGAAGAAGCAAAGGATATGGTTACAGAGGATGAGAACGACTCAGAATTTGATGACAACTAGGATTTTGGCACATACCGAAGGATGTTCAAATTCAGAGGGGGTGGATGTCGTGCCACTACGCAAACACGGTGTGAAAAACTCTAGAGTGCATCATCATCCAATTTTCTTATTGATCAAGAGAGTCAATGTGATCTGAGCTATTAGTACTAGTGTGAGTGGCATAAATGGTCCAAAAATACTAGATTTCTGGATAAATTTAGTCCATTTTTTATATTGTTTATTGTAAAAATTCAAAAAAGTTAGAAAAGCTTCTAGATTAGGATGGCATGCAAAAAGAAAGTTGCTTTTTCAGCCAATTTTGGATTTTTCAAAAAAAAAGAAAGATGGGCAAAATCGTGCGCATCGCAATCGTTGTTGACAAGTTGAAAACTACACTTTGAAGTGGAAGAAGAAGAATGAGTGAACTAGGAGGTCCTTGACCAGGTGTCAAGTATCTTGGGGTTTTACCCCCCTTTTGAAGCCAACGGAGCCATCAGATTTGGGTTTTGGGCAGCAGAGAAGGAGTTGTTATTTTGATGCACAATTTTGTTCTATGAGGGAGCTCCAAGAGATCTAATGCCTAGAGATTGCTTCTAAGTAGTGCCAAACAAAGGATTTCAAGTTCTGTCAATACATATTGATTCAATTCATTGTGCTTTGTGTTTGTCATGTTTACCTCTTATCTATTCTTTTTCTTCTCTTCCATCTCCTATCTCTACTTTCTTCTATCTCTGATCCTCGGTGGATTCGACCTTTCCACAAAAACCCCTCCGACATTGGTCATGTAGAAAAGGGGATGGGTGCCCAAGGGATTTAGGCCTATATAATCTCAAAAAGTGAATGAGAAGCTCATTCTTTGGTGTGTGGCTAAAGTGACTCCTTCTCTCCTTCTTGATTTTGTGTGTTTGTGCTTGAGAGGGGAAGTATGAGAGTGTGAGGGAGTGAGTGTGTAAGGGTGAGGAACCATGGTGGAGAAGCTCTCCATCTTCTCCTCTCTTCTTCTGTTCTCTTCTCTTCTCTTATCCTGCACATGGCTATGGACAATGGATCTTGAAGGGGGAGGCTTGAGGTTGCTTGAGCTCACAACTAGGATCATGGAGCTACTAGAGTGCTTGCAGGAGGAGGCCACTCATTCAGGCATCAAGGTAAGCTCACTATACCTGTGGGATCAGAGACACCTAGACTAGGTGAGATATAGCCATTAGAGCTCACTTGAAACACTTGATTAATAAGCAGCTTATGGGTCTTGGGGGTTGAGCATGAGCTCCCACAATAAAACGCATTTTCCATAGATTTGGATCAAGGTGTTTCCTCTAAAGCATCATGATCGAGGCCCTACTTGATGATGTCACGGTGGATTTCATAGCATGTACCAATATCATTTAGTTTGGTATAAGATCTCAAGAAGGGGAAGAAAGTGCAGCTTGGTATGAGATATCGAGAAGGGGAAGAAAGTGCGAATGTCGAGAGAATAGAGTCCTACTACATGTGGAGATAGAGGGCATGCCATAGGTTGCTAGATTCGACGGCATAAGTGGAGTTGAGGACCTGGCTACAACCAAAATGGTAGTATCTAAGAGGAGTTGAGTGAGATCCACACAATCCAAAATAAAGGGAGTTAACATTTTCCCAATTCCTTAACAAACTATTATTACTAAGAACAAACATTTTCTAAAGAGCTACTTAAAGCAATTTTTATATGATTGGTACATTCATGCTCAATCCAAGGCTGATATCTTTATTTGAATATTTATTTATGTTTAAATCATCTTGAAAACTTAAACATATTAATCAATCATTACGTATATTTTCATATGTATAAACTTTGATACAAATGAATAATTTTCAACTAATCAATGAATCGGATCTAGTCTAGAGCCTCATTTCAAAAAGGTTTACTATCTTAATTCCACACTAAATCAATTATCAACTATCCCTAATGCTTAGTGATAGAGGTAAAAGACAAACAAAATAGCCCTTGGACTTGATTTGAATAGATGTTGCTAATAGCTCCTGCCTAAAAAGTTAATTTATGGTATAGATTTTTAATAATACAATTTTAAAGTTTATATTTTTGTATCATATGATATTCCAATCCCTTCTTGATTTCAACCTTGACCCTTATCTAAGATCCTGTTCTATCCAATGCACATACATCATTCTTGCCCAAGTTTATTTGTCTGGTCTTAGGACTCATATGGGATTAATCTTAACATAACCAGAGCCCATTGTCTAGCCCCAAATTTCCATTGATAGTATGATGTTGACACGTGCTCAACTACTAGGGAAACCCCTCTAAAATAATCATAGTCGAGAAATAAGAAGGGTTGTTTGTATGGTTGAGTAACCCAATGCTAGGCTTTTTTTTATCTTTGCTCAAACCAAACAAGACTAGCTACAAGAACTAAAGCCTCAAAGCTTAACAATCACATCTTTGGATCACAAAGGAGCAACACATGTATGCCTATAATATCCTCCTCAAGTGTAAGTCCTCTATCATAATTACCCAAGAGAGCTTTGTCTCTCAAATGATTCACAAACATGTCATCAACTAGACAACCATTAGAAACACTCATTGGTTAGAAATTCCAAGGGATCTTCCAAGTGGTAGAGTGTAAAATAGAAGGCCCTAAAAGGCACCATGGATAATGACACTTCCTTAATCTACAACAAGATCTTCCTTGAACTCCTCATAGTCTCTACATCCTTACTTGGTGTGAAAGATAGCAATGGATACTTCATTTTCTCGAGCTTTCAAAATTAGATAGGTATCATGAAAACCCAAAGAAACTCTCTATGCTTCCAAAAAATGTTGTCTCCAACTTTTCAATTCAAATCTCTACCCACTTTTCTCATTCATCATGGGTTTAAACAATGCTTTCTTTTGGATCCTATATACCATCAACTTAAGGTTCATGTGAACACTCCACCATACTAGTTACAAGGAATACCATTCTAGCTATCCCCTCCAAATGTGACAAGTTCAATTTTAGTTGGGAAACCTAGTGCAACATGAAGGTGACTTGACAAGCCTTTTCGACTTTCTTTCTTAATAAGAGTTTATTTGGAACTAGCCTCATGCAAGAGCCATGTATATGGTTCTCACATTCTTTAATCAACAATCCAATCCCTTAAAGATAAATGCAAAACAATGCATGAAACTCAAAAAAAATTTTGAGAAGTCATGTACAATTCCTCTATCATGAAGACACTAAAAGCTACAATCGATGAGCCACTTTCATGCATTGTCATTTCTGCATGCATCCACAATTTATGAGATTATAGATTACAAGTCTCCAAGCACTTTAGATGTAGAAGTAAAAGAAGTGCTATATGACTCAAAGAAGAGAGGTTGAGCATAACTCATATTAAGTAGAAATAGAGAGGATATCCTTGGGTAGTCTAAACACATCTTTTCCCTTTCAAAAGAGAAGTTATCAAGATCTCCCTACTCTACAGCTAATCATGCACTAAAATACAAATTTTATAAAGATGATCGCCTTCTCTTTATTATACATGTTCCATAGGGAACTTTTCCGCATGCAGATCTCACGATGGTTATGGTAACTTGCCCCCGTCAGTAAGACTATAGCCACTCTCACCAAATTACGCTCAAATCATCGTAGATTGTAGCCACAAGCCATATCATCTATGTCTTGATTATGCAAGAGGAAGGCCCCTTTTAGTAGTAAGCTAGCACGAGATGTCTATCTCCTCCCTCGACACAAGTCTAAGGCTCTTCAAGAGGCCTTCTCAAAAGAATCCTTTCAATAGTGTAGGAGATCCCTTAAAACTGAGCCTTGCTAGTCACATGAAATGGCTACCACCTCTTTCTGTTGCTCTCAAGCTATGGCTCCCTTTAACAATCTAGAAAATCCCCCTCTGAGTTCAAGTCTATTAGTACTATAATAGAGGCAGCTCCTTCTTAAATCCTAGTCCTCCCCAACATCTCAGCCATGTCCCCCCCCCACGAGACTACAACTAAGGTCTGGCCCCTAAGATCATCCACAATGTAGCCACAAAAACTCCTACGTCCTCTCTCAAACCCTCTGCCATCTTTGCCACCTTCCTTTTCGTCATCTTTTCACGTGTGATTGATAAGCTTGCCTTTTAAGGTCTTAAGGATAAGGCTTTGCATGCCCTTGTTCTCATGCATAAAGCATACTTCACAAACATGTAAGCACATGTTCACACACACACACACAAAAGCACATATAAACATATATCTTGGCAAACAAGCACATGTGTACGTGCACAAACACTATAAACTAGCACATAAATATTACTACAAACTTACATAAACCCAATACCCACTCTTCACAAACTTTTATGGTTGTACATAAGTATGTCTAATATGCCTCAAATATACATATACTCACATTCATATATATACATATACATATACATGTGTGTGTGTGTGTGTGTGTGTGTGTGTGTGTGTGTGTGTGTGTGTGTGTGTGTGTGTGTGTGTGTGTGTGTGTGTGTGTGTGTGTGTGTGTGTGTGTGTGTGTGTGTGTGTGTGTGTGTGTGTGTGTGTGTGTGTGTGTGTGTGTGTGTGTGTGTGTGTGTGTGTGTGTGTGTGTGTGTGTGTGTGTGTGTGTGTGTGTGTGTGTGTGTGTGTGTGTGTGTGTGTGTGTGTGTGTGTGTGTGTGTGTGTGTGTGTGTGTGTGTGTGTGTGTGTGTGTGTGTGTGTGTGTGTGTGTGTGTGTGTGTGTGTGTGTGTTCCACCCACAAAGAAGAGGCCATAAGATAGAAAACAAATGCACATATGTATATCAATACATAAACTCTCCTCTTTCTCACCTATCATGATGGAAAAGAACCTACACTCTTCTAAGTCCCATCTTATAGCTCTCTTCTTGAAGATCGATAGAGAAGGCCCAAACTTGATACTAAGCCCATTATCTAGGGCTCATGTGCACAACCCTCAGAGCACCCTTAAGCAAAGAGATGCTTATACAATTGATTTTATCATGTGCTCAACCATTCAATTTTGGTGAAATGAAGTGCATTGATGATTATGTTGTGTAAGCCAAACACCCAATGTTTACATAAGAAGAATGAATGCATTGGAGAAGATCGGCCTACATATAACTTAATACCCAATGCATTTTGCAAACAAAGTTCCTTGATATCATTAGTCTTTTAGCATTTATATCCTCACCTCTCAATTGATGATAGAACTCCTCTCAATCCCCACACTCACAAACAACTCCTAATGATAGTATTGATCAACAAAAACCCCAATCTCACAATATGTCAACCTATCATGGCCCTCAGCTCATCCTACTTCCTTTTCCTCTCAATCCAAAATGTTCCTAACATATACCAAAATTTTGGAGAAAGATGTGCTAGAAGATTAGTGCTCTCAGTGTGAAGGTGCAACCTCATGGGCTTCTGCTATAAACAAATTGTTATGTCTTGCATGTGTCCCTCTTGTGGCCCTAAGCTCATCCTACCTCCTTTCCCTCTCAATCCAAAATGTTCCTAGCATATACCAAAAGTTTGGAGAAAGATGTGCTAGAAGGTGAGTGCTTAGTGAAGATGCAATCTCATGTACTTGTGTTTTGAACAAATTGTTATGTCATGTGTCCCTCTTGTCCCACTATGCAAGAAGTTAGGGCATAGAAGTCTTACCTCAATTCTTAGGGTTGCTTAGACTTTTTCATCGAGCTTCTTTCCAACTTGTACACACAATCAATCTTCACAAACGAAGTTTGGAGTATTATGAGAAATCAAAACTTAATAAGGTGCAAACTCCTAGCTTGTAAAGAGCTCAATTTTTATTTCATTGTTAAACCACAAAAGTAATAGCCACATTTGCAATTTTTCAAAAGCACGTGGCATATTTAGCCCACCCCCTAGTCTCTAAGCAATTATGCGCAGCACCAATCATAAAATGATACAACATCAATTAGCCATTCCTTTATTATAACCCTTGGTCTCTTTTTTTATCGCTCAAAGATTTCTTTTTCTATTTGAAACAATATTCAAAACCAAAATCTCTATTTTCTATCCTTCATTTGTTCCATGAAAATGCATAGATGTGACCTCTTAACTTCATTTTTTGTTGGTCTCTTACATCAATACTTATCATTGCATTGAACCCTTCAATATCTCCCAAAGAAAACTTATTTTATTCTAGTTTTTCAACTTCTCCTTCTAATGCATCTTCCTCAATCTCTTGAGAACTTTGCGATGTCCTTCTAGCTTCATGTGACCTTTTCTCTTCAATCTCTTTTACCTTCTTCAAATATTTCCTTACATACTATTTTAAATATCCTTCTACCTCACTTTCTAGACCCTCAGAGTCCCAATACCAATCAAACTCCCACATCTTAGTATCTTGAAAAAGAAGGTCTCCACCACTTCCTCATTGTTGCCACATTCACTCTTATCATTTCTCACAAATTCATTGAAGTGTGCTTTACAAGGCCCACTAATCTCAAACTCAACCTCATCATCACAACAGCCAACAAGGTCATTTAGAGTCAAAGCATGACTCTCATCACTACCTAGATCACATCTCAAAGCTTCACTAATTTGAAAAGATCATCACTCTTAAACTCATAAAAATAGTGGACATTACTTACATCAACACACTCTCTATTCACTTCTGCACTGGGAGGTTCACTCTTAGACACATCACTATCGAAATTCTTCTCATAAGGCAATAAATTTGAGAGGAACTCCTCTATCTTTGGCTTTTCCAAACTCAACCTCTCTTGGTTCTTGTCAATGGGATTCCCAAACTCACTTTCCAAGTCTTTTCTCTCCTCACAAAATTTTAACCCTAAAGATCCTTTTAGTGAGCTTTACAACACTCTTGTGTTGCTCCCCTAACTCATTCTTACAAGAGAGTCTCTTAGTCTCTGGCACATTCTTGATGCTCATAGAGACAGCATCTAAATCACAATCATTATTCAAAACATTGGGTTTACAATTCCTCCCACACTAAAATGTGAAGTGTCCTCGCAAACCTTGTTAAAGAAGAAGAACCAATGTCTAACACAAAACACTTCCAAAATTTTTAGTAATACAACTTTGATTACAAGGCGTAGCCATGGTAGGGTATAGGGACTCCAAATCCATGACCACCAGAGTAAGGGAACTCCTGCCTCCATCACACTCCCACATTGAAAAACTTGTATAGTCTCCGAAAGATAGGGTTCTATATTCAATAAGGGATCATGAGCACAACTCTTGCGTCCAATGGGGAAAGAAAGATGATCCCATCATGTAGCTCCAAACACACTTGAGGTTTGGTTAGCATTGTTAGTTTTGAAGATTAAACTTCAATAGAAATTTATCTTTATAAAGGGGTGTTCATTTTGAATGTTAATTATGAACATCAAGCTTAGAAAGGCTTTAAGGTATGTGTTTAAGTTTGATATTATATTAGTTATTTTGTTTGGTTTATTTTTGTTTAAGGTTTTCTTAAGGATAAATTTTTAATGATTCTAAGTTGCATATTTAAATTGCTTTATTTTTTAATGTGGTTGTTTGTATGTCCTCTAAAAGGAAAAGAAGGATTGGAGCTACATAGGAAAATGGTCATAAGTTCTCCCCCCTAGTAAGGGATAATGGAGGGAGGAGAGAGACGTGTGACTTTAGAAGGTGAAGGGAATGAAATACTATTGTACTAGGAGAAATAGGAGGGTTATGGTTGTGCTTAAGTAGAGGCATAAGGTAGAGTGGAAAGGTGGATTGATTAAGTGCCATCCAAACCAAAAGGGTGTGTACATGAAAAGTGTACCTAAATGGTTTTTTTAATGTCTTTCTTGAATAAATTATACCTTCATTCACGTTAGATTGTTTTGGAAGAGAAGATGAAGGGATACGAAAATAGGGCAAACAATATCTTTTGAGGAATATGAGGGTGGGATGGAGAAGAAGAGAGCCGTTTTTTATGAAGGACAAAGAGGGAGGGCTGTCAATGAGGAAGAAGAGGCTGCCTTGGAGATGAGTGTAACATGTCCACTTGTATTTTCAGGACACGTCTTAGCAGTCCATCAGAAAGGCTGTCTAGAAAGCTCCACCCGACACTCCCATGGAATGTTATGGGGTTTGTGATCTAGGGCTTTCTGTGTCTACCACGTAGCAGAAGTATTCCGACCGTTCCCACTTAGGATCGACCTGAATTAGGGTTTTCCTGATTGGTCATTTCCTAACAGCAACTAGCGTCGGACCCAAGCGAACTATTTTACGCAGAAATGCCAGGTCCGAAGCGGATTCACACTGCACTTGGTTCAAGGAGAATGGGAAACGAGAGGGATGCAAAGCTCAACCTCTCTGCCATAAGGCATAGTCCCATTCCGTTTCCCTAAAATAGCGTAAATTGGGTTCAATCACAACTCTAGGTCAATGCTTTTGTCGTTCGTGTTCTTTGACGATCTTCCTGCTGTCCAACGTGATTTGAGAAAAGTTCCCGGCCAATCGGGACCACCCATCCATAGGACGGACCTATGGCCCATCCTCTGCACTTTCCTCAAGTTGTTTTAGTTATTTAATTGCCTAACACATTATTTGGACATGTAACAACCAGCTTCTTTAATTAACCCGTTAGGCACTGGTTCCTTCACGTAATCTTATCACTTGACATAGAAAAACAATATCAGACAAATTCCTTATTAATAGGTTATCATATTTATCTTGAAATACAAAAAAAAGTCCAGCCCGTAGGCTTATCTACAATCCGCCCGAAGGCTATCCAGCAATCCACAAGGATCACTAATCCAAGTTTCTTCCCGTAGACTAGTATGCGGGCCTCGAGATCCAATCCCGAGTCACGTTAGCCTTTTATGCAGGGCCCAAAAGGCAAGGGATTTATGGGCAGAGCCCTCTCTAGCACCCAAGCGTCCTCCTGCTCCAAGTAGCGCTCAACGGAGAGACCTCTCGCGGCGGGTTCGGTCCACATGCCCAGCACGGTTAACAACCCCCTTGGTTAGGGTCAGGCAGGCAGTCGGGGATAACTGAAGCTGCCTCTCCCTTCAAGACTTCAACCTAAAGTATAGATATCCATTTATCTTTTAATTCATTGATCAAATAAATCCAAACAGTGCTCTAAAATCTGTAGTAAGCACAAGCATTTCCATTGATCATTTTTTGTTGGCAAACTGCTAAGGAATGAATCCTTCCTTTCGAATGCATCCAACACTCAATCCGGGATGACTTGCAACTTGGCAAGATCCCCTATATCCTGGGTTAGGGCATACCCTATTAACCCAACTTGGTCAAACCCTTAAGTTGGGTTAATAGGGTATGCCCTAACCCAGGATAAATTTAGTAGTCTTTCTTGAGTAAAGAAGATTGATTGGAAACTAAAGACCAATGAACTTAAGGTTTATGCAGTTGACAAACAATAATTTTCTAGATTTATGCATTGTAAGAATCATTTCATGCTTTGTACTTTCCATGATGATTCATTGCGAAGAGGATATGGGCAGTTTATACATCTAGGCTTAAACGAAGTATATTATTTTAATGGACAATAATCTAGTTTATAATTCATTTCAATGCATAAAGCTATTTGCTAGAAATGCATTTATGCTTTTCTTTAATTTGCATGTTTCATTTAAAAGTATTGATGACTAAGTTCCTCCGTTGTGAGCACCTAGGACAAAATTATATCCTATTTCTAACAATTAACCTTGCATGATTGAATTACAACAATATCAAATAAAAATTAGGAAGGAAAACCTGCGCTTGGGGTGAGATGTCCACGTGGATGCTGGGAGATGACCCTCCCGCGCGGCTGCACCTTGGACTTTCTTAGGAGGCATCGCAATTGTAGTCTTTCAATCGTGGAAGTAGCTTTACAACTCCTCTTTGGAATTCCACCATCGCTCCCTTGCACCGTCCCTCGAAAGCAGTTTAAGGAGGCTTCCTCCTTGAAGTAGGGAATTCGGAAGGGGGTGCTTTAAAATTTCTCACGACTAAGACCCATTGAAGCCATGGGGAAGGCTTAATGGCCTTTGCAAACTCGCACGAATGGGAAATAGAAAGGTGTGGAATCCCCTACGAAGGCTTTTGAGTGGGAAAGGGAGGTGTCAAAAGACCCTCAACACTCTCTTTTCATTTACGAGTGGGGGAAACAAAAACAAAGCTCCAAGGTAGAAAGGGCTAAGGGGGCCCTTAGGGGGGATTTGTAATCGCGGGGAGGCAAAGGACCCTTAAAGTCAAGCTTTTTTGGGGGGGGGGGGAACCCTAAGGAAGCCTTAAAGAGGAATTTTAAGGGGGGATTCAATATGCCACAAAGGAAGGGGGTTAGGGAAATTAAACACGGGGAGGGGGGGTAATAAGACCTCTAAGGCCAACTCCTTATTGGGGGAAAAAGGGGGCTTATAGAGCTTTAAAACACGGGGGGAGGGGTTTCAAAGACCAAGGGAAAGGGGGGCTTAAGGGGGTTAAAACACGGGGGGAAGGGTAATAAGACCTTTAAGGCCTTAGTTCTTTTGGGGGGGGGGGGGGGGGGGGAGGGGGCTTATAAAGCCCCCTTAAAAGCTTCCCCTCAAAAGCTTCTACAACTTCTTTAAGACACATGGCAGGAGGGGGGAATCAAAACCAACGCCGAAGGCGGCGTTCTAACGAAGTGGGCACGGACTGTGATGGCGGAGGTCGATGCTGGCCTGGTGAGACTCGGTGCCTCCTCTCCCCTCTTGCAACAGCAGCGGCAGCCTTTCCATCTCCCTCTCGATCCCCTCACAGCAACAACAGGCCGTCTCCTCTCCTTTTCTCCCCCTTTTGGTGATCCCCCCCCCCCCCTGTTGAGATATCGAGCTCCACTCGTGATATGCCAGGGTGACTGTTGTGTATTTATGTCACCGACGAGTCAGTTGCAGACGTGGTTGGTAGACCGCCCATGAATAATAGCTACATGATAGCTATCCTTATCTACTCTAGTTCGTGGCTTAGTTAGTATGCCACATTAGTTAGTTGCGTTTGGTTTGAGACCCATATATAGGGTTCTTCTATTTCTTTGTACTGGAGTTCTTTTGGCTTACACAACTAAGAAGAGGAAAACTGTTTTGAGCCTCCACCTGTGTGTGTATTCCCCCATTGTGCAAGCAAGAAAGCTACAAGTGAGACTCTTTCCTTCTCTCCCACAATCTTGACATGGTATCAGAGCCTTGTTCATGGTAAGGAGCTCAAGAAAGCAAGCCAAGCTCGCGGTGTTCTGGTAAGAGGAGCAGTGTTGCTTTCATTTTCTCTTTTGGGAACAGATCTCTGCAGGTAGCACAGCCGGAAAGTGCAGGAGTGCATTGTCTCAGGTTGAGACACTCTTCGCAGTGAAGCAAGAGGGCAGTATATGCTGCGGGCCAGGGCTTTAGCCCTTGGCGACCTTGTTTTTTTGATTTGAGGCCATTTCGGGGCCTGTTTTGGAGGCGGAAGTTTTCTGCACGCACTCAGGAAAAGACCCTACTTTATGCTGTGCGACCAGTGTTCTACGGGTTGGTGAAAAGTTACTGTAGAAATTGCATCGTATGCTTGTGCGCAGAGACATTGGGAGTTACAGAATCATCCTTGTTGCCTCTTGATGCAAAATCGCCACTAGGAAGTGACTGTGTGGTCAAATACCACTTTCGCCAGTTTTGCAGATTTTCCCTTGTGAGGGTGAAGCTGAGTTTTTTGGAGTGACAGAATTTTTGCAGTGTTCTGTAATGGCATCTGATTCTCTTTCACAGATTGTCACTGAAAAGCTTGACAAGAACAGCTTGCAAGCATGGAAGTTTAGAATGACGAATTTTCTTATGGGAAAAGGATATTGGGAATTTGTTGCAGGAAATGAAGAAGAACCAGTTCTTCCTGATGTTCCCAATCAACAGCAAATGCAGGCATTTAAAGCATGGCATGAGAGAGCTAGGAAAGTTATGTACTGGCTGTCTATCAGCATTTCAGACTCTATGATTGTGCATATTCAAGATGCAAGTACGCCAAAGGAGGCATGGGATACTTTGTCAAAAATGTATAGCACAAATACGCAAGCCAGGAAAATGCAGCTCAAGCAAGAGTTGCATAATGTGCAAAGAGAAAATATGAGTATCAATGACTACCACATGAAGATGAAGAAGATTGCAGATGCACTTGCTTCCATTGGGTCGCCAGTGGAAGATGATGATTTAGTTTCTGTGACCTTGAATGGTCTAGGAAAGGATTATGCACAGTTCCGAACATCCATTTCCGTCCATGAAAGATTTCTTGATTTTGAGGAGTTGATTGCTCTTCTAATTTCTGAGGAGCAGAGAAATGGTGGTGCATCTTCTTTAGGAGGAACTTCAAAAGAAGCTGTCTTCTACTCAAATGCTGGAAGAGGTAGAGGCAGAGGTAGAGGAGGCCGATTTGGAGGCCGTGGCAGAAAGCAGAATATGCAGCAAACTCAAGAAAACTAGTCCTATGGAGGAGGACGTGGTAACTCTAGAGGCATGGGGAGCCAAAGAGGTCGTGGTGGATGGCAAAGAGGCCAAAATGCAAACAATAATGTTGAATGTTACTACTGTGGTAAAATGGGTCATATGGCTAAAGACTGCTATAAAAAACAGAATGACATCGTGAATGGAAAACTGCAACAAGGGAATTATGCATCTTCTAGTAGACAGGGTGATGACAGAAATGAGCACTTGTTTATGGTGCAGCACATGAACAATTCTGTGACAAGTGCAGAAGAAAGCAATGATGTATGATATGTTGACTCAGGTGCATCAAACCACATGATAGGTCATGCAGAATGGATGGAGGATGCAAGAAAAATGGAAAAAACAGGATTTGTGGAGACTGGTGATGATACTGCACATCCTATTGTGCAGATTGGAAAAATTCATTTGTCTTTGCAGGATGGGAAAAAGAAATACCTGTTCGATGTATTTCATGTTCCGAATATCACCAAGAATCTGGTTTCAGTTGGTCAAATGGTTGAGCAGGGCTTGCAGGTCAGATTTAATCCTCATGGATGCTTTGTTGAGGATATGAAAAATAAAGGTCGCTTGATAGCAAAAGGAAAAAAGAAGGGCAGAATATTTACATTGGATGCAGACATGTCTGAATTGAGTGCAGCAATGTTTGCACATGGGACCGGTGTAGTTGCAGATATTGATATCTGGCATAAACGCATTGGTCATGTTAATGTACAGCGACTTAAATCAATGCAGGCCTAAAATATTGTTGCAGGATTGCCAAAATTCAAGGTTGCAGAAATGCATAAGGTATGTGAAGCCTGTCAGTTTGGAAAACAGGCAAGGAAACCATTTCCTAGACATGTTCAAGAGAGTGAGAAGCCATTGGAATTAATCCACTCTGATGTGTGGACTACTAAAGCTGCATCTCTTGGAGGCTGTCATTATTTTGACACTTTTATTGATGACTATAGCAGAAAAATTTGGGTGTATTTTATGAAAAAGAAAAGTGAAGTTTTTGGGCATTTCAAAACTCTTAAAGCTATGGTTGAAAAAGAAACAGGCCTGCAAATAAAATGCCTAAGGTCAGATGGAGGGGGAGAGTACCTCTCAAATGAGTTTGCAAGGTTCCTGCAAGAGCATGGCATAAAGCAGCAATATTCATGCACTCATACCCCACAACAAAATGGAATTGCAGAAAGGAAAAACGGGCATATTGGAGAGGTATCTCGTGCCATGCTCAATGAAAAAGACTTGCCAGATTTTTATTGGGCTGAAGCAGTTGCTACAGCAGTCTACATAATGAACAGGACTCCCACTACAGCAATACATGGAATGACTCCAGAGGAGAGGTATACTGGTAGGAAACCAGATATTTCTCATTTGAAAATTTTTTGTTGCATTGCCTATGTTCATGTGCCAGATGAGTTGAGATCCAAGTTGGATCCAAAAGCTGAGAAGTGCATCTTTATTGGTTACTCTCTGCAACAAAAAGGGTATAGATGCTATAACCCTTCTACTCGTAAGTTTACAGTGAGCAGAGATGTTGTTTTTGATGAGATGAGTAGCTGGTATAAACCAGTAAATGTGATTGATGATGTAGATGCACAAAATGGTAATGCTGCACAGAATTCACAGTAGCAGTCACAAAATATTAGTGGACCTGGAGTGTCCTCTAGCAGTGGTTCACATTCTTCGCCATGGACAGGCAGATTGAGATCAGGAGAATCTTCTCAAAGTAATGCAGATAGTGGTATGCAGGTATCACGAAAAGAAAAAGAGAAGGTTGATCAGCCCATGTTTGATGTGAATGCAGGTCACTCTTATGTGGATGGTGAATCCAGTGGCTCAAAACAGAGCATTGATGATGAGTTGGGTATTCCTTCTATTGTTATACTTGGAGTAAGGAAGACCATGGATGTTTTGAGAGCAGTTGGGAGTGAACCTACTTTGCGCAGGTCTACCATAGCTAGGTATCCTGTGGATAGGCTGAAATATGATGGATTTACAGCCATTCACTATGCATATATGGTTAAAGTGATACAGGAACCAGAACCCACTTCTTTTGAGGAAGCCATGGGAAAAGAAAAATGGGAGAAAGCCATGGATAAATGGATGCCTTGGAAGCAAATGCTACATGGGAATTGATACCTTTGCCTAAAGGTAAAAATGCGATTGGCTGTAAGTGGGTTTATAAGGTGAAGCACAATGCAGATGGTTCTGTGAACAGATACAAGGCAAGATTAGTAGTCAAGGGGTATGCACAAACATATGGCATTGACTATGAAGAAACATTCAATCAGGTTGCAAGGATGGCAACCGTAAGAGCAGTCATTGCTATGGCTGCATCAAAGGGATGGTCTTTACATCAGATGGATGTAAAGAATGCCTTCTTGCATGGTGATTTGCAAGAAGAGGTCTATATGGAGCAGCCACCAGGTTATGTGCATGCTGTTCATCCTGAGTTTGTTTGCAGGTTGAAGAAAGCCTTGTATGGCTTGAAGCAAGCACCTAGAGCATGGTCTGACAAGATAGGACAGTATCTTGTCACTATTGGCTTTCAGATTTCCAAGGCAGATTTCTCACTTTATGTGAGAAAAACAGAGAAAGGTATTATGCTGCTTGTCATTTATGTTGATGATTTGATTATGACAAGTGACAGTGATGAAGATATCCTTCATGTGAAAATGCTATTGAAGCAAAAGTTTGAGATGAAGGATTTGGGAGAGCTGCGTTATTTCTTGGGCATTGAGGTGATTAGATCACCAAGTGGGATACAGCTCTTGCAGAGGCAGTATGGATTGGACATGCTGTCCAAATATGGGATGACAGGCTGTAAGCCTATTTCAGTTCCTTTGGAGTAGAATGTGAAGCTGAGCACAGATGCAGGTGAGCTTCTAGAAGACCCTACTATGTACAGACGCATAGTAGGACGTTTGATTTATATGACTATTACCAGGCCAGATTTGAGCTATGCTGTTGGATTGGTAAGTCAGTTTATGCAGGCTCCAAGGAAATCACATTTCGATGCGGCTAGACGCATACTCAGGTATGTGAAGTCCACATTGCACTATGGACTATTTTATGAGACTGGGGTTCAGATACAGTTGCATGGATACATTGATGCTGATTGGGCTGGTAGTATTTCTGATAGACGATCTACCAGTGGATATGTGTTCTCTTTTGGGAGTGCTGCAGTCACTTGGAGCAGCAAGAAACAGCCTACAGTTGCCTTGTCAAGCACAAAGGCTGAGTACAGGGGTGCAGCAATGGCTGCATGTGAGGTAGCTTGGTTGCATAAGCTACTTTATGATATGCATCAGTCTACAGATGGGCCAGTTGTCATTTATTGTGACAACATGAGTAGTATACACTTGGCAAATAACCCAGTCTATCATGCTAGAACAAAGCACATTGAGGTGCATTATCACTATGTGCGAGAGAGGGTTTTACTAGGTCTTATTGATCTAGTTTATGTCAGCACAGAGTATCAGGTAGCTGACATATTCACGAAGGCATTGGGTGCAGAGAAGCTGCACAAGTTCAGAGACCTGCTTGGTGTGCAAGAATTGGGATTGAGCTCGAGGGGGAGTGTTGAGATATCGAGCTCCACTCGTGATACGCCAGGGTGACCGTTGTGTATTTATGTCACCGACGTGTCAGTTGCAGACGTGGTTGGTAGACCGCCCATGAATAATAGCTACATGATAGCTATCCTTATCTACTCTAGTTCGTGGCTCAGTTAGTACGCCACATTAGTTAGTTGAGTTTGGTTTGAGACCCATATATAGGGTTCTTCTATTTCTTTGTACTAGAGTTCTTTTGGCTTACACAACTAAGAAGAGGAAAACTGTTTTGAGCCTCCACCTGTGTGTGTATTCCCCCATTGTGCAAGCAAGAAAGCTACAAGTGAGACTCTTTCCTTCTCTCCCACAATCTTGACACCCCCCCCCCCCGCGTTTATATAGGTAAGGGGGAGGGAATCCTTCCTCCCTTACGTGTCTACACCATGGCGGTTTGTAACCAGCGAGCTCCACCAAGGAGCTTTTCCCATACATTCTATTCTCCTCCCTCTCCAGCGCGACAGTCGACTGGGGAGGGGAATAAGAAAAAAAAAATTGGCATTATCCTGGTAATTTATAAAAAGGCTATATTATTATCCCCACTACTTAAAAGGGGGTTCATGCGGGTAGTGTTTGGTATATATTACAATGAGGAATGAAAGAAGCAATGGAGTGGGGGCAGCTTTGTGACCAAGGAAGGGTCAAGAGTGTTCTATCATGGTTCCTTTGCTGTATGAGAGCATCCCGTGGCCCCTTCATCTTCTTCTTCTTTAGTCTTCTACTTCTCTACAATTTGTAGCAAAGGAATTTCTTTGGACATTAATAGCAACATTAGCACCTATACTTATCTCGTTCATATTTTCTTTCTCTCCAAAAATGGAGTGCAAGTTGACCTGTGTAGGCAGACCAAATTTCCTCATGACCTTTCCCGGTCAATCTCTCCACCTATATCATTCTTTCTCACCTTCAAATTTGGATCCATTATGAGCGGCGATGGAGCCCTTTGATCTATGTTAGTTCTCACATTATTGATGCCTATTGATGCACTCAAGGACATTTTGTTGTGGGATTGTTGCGTTAGTTTTCTTCTTCTTCTTCTTCTTCTTCTTCTTTCTGTTAATCTTATTCTTTATTGTTGACAAACATGGATCTTGAACACAGTTTAGCTATGGAGGCTTGAACTCGTAAGCAAGAGACATGAAGACTAATGACTAGACACACACTTTCACTCAAGTGAATTATGTTCCAAGATAGATTAGCTTGGACTTGTTAGATATGATCAATGCCCCACCCTCATTAGGTGCTACCAATGATCCATGGTGCTCAAAGTTGTAAGGCCCCCATTATGAGGAGAAGCCAAATGTGAGCCCGGACATTGGTTGAGTCCTGACTTGTATATCAGATGAGGTCTATGTGACCGGATGGCAAAAAGGTGACTGTTGTGGGTCTAATCTTTGGGTTAGACGGAGTGGTTAAGCTGGTAGCAACTCGAGGCACATTGCATTGAGTTGCGTGGTAAGGGAGTTAAAAGGGGCCCCTATTGTGGGGTCCGGGGGCCGCGGAAGCGGCCCCTGGCTGGGGGGTCCCAGGGGGGCCAGCGGCCCCCCTGGCGGGGGTCCGGGGGCAGCGCCCCCGGCCCGATGGTAAAGGGAATATTCCCTGGAATATTCCCTGGCCGACTAGTGGAGGCTCATATGGTAGGTCGGTCAGCAGGCCGACCTAACGACCTTCGCGAGCTATAAAAGCTAAACCCCTTCGCAGCCATCTTACACTCATCTTTCACCCAGTCAGAGTTGTTGTTCCAGCTAGCCTTAAGCTCTTCACCTATCTTCTGTCTAGATCGCCATCTAAGCTTCACTCAGTGGAAGCGCACGGGTGGACAGAGCCATCTTTGTATCAGTTGTTTGAAGTTAAAGAATTTACTGATTCTCCTCTTATCTGTTGTGTACTCTCTATCTCTTTCTCAGATTCTGTTCGCTGCGCCGTGTAATATTTTACATGGTATCAGAGCCCAGGGGGCTCTAGAGATCAGAGAGCGTGCAAGAGGCAAAGGCTTCAACAGCAAAGAGAAACGATGTCGACTCCGGGAAGCAGTTCTGGCGCATCAGGAAGCGGTGCAGGAGGTGGTGCTGCTGTACCGGCTATTCAAACACTGAGGATTCGTCCACCAACCTTCAGCGAAGGAAAGTTAGATGGTACAAACTACACCTTGTGGAAGTTCAAAATTACAACTATCCTTGATTCTTATGAGCTTCTAGAGACTGTGCTGGGGACTGACGCAGAACCACAGCCTACCCCCGACCCATCAAATCCTAGTGTGATGATTCCTCCGAATGCAGATCTTCTACGAGCTTGGAAACGAAGGAATGCAGATGCATTGTGTGCCTTAGTTACAAGCTGTTCTGACAGTGTTTTGACTCTGATTCAGCATACAACCAAAGCGTCAGAGGCTTGGAATGTACTAAGGAGTCAGTATGAAACACGAAACCAAACAAGGATTCAAAACTTGGAGAATCAACTAGCAGCGGAGAAGTTTGCTGAAGGAGAGACGGTTGAAGCATTCATCACTCGGATTAAGAATCTGCGCGACCAGATGGCTGGCGCTGGGATACAAAAGACTAGCGAAGAGCTAGCTCAGAGGTGTCTTCGGATTTGTCCACAAAAGTTTGATGGACTAGTAACTGCCCTTAATACTCAGGTGAGACCTCAAGCTTTGACTTTTGAGGAGTTTTGTGCATTATTAATGGAGGAGGAGTTGAGGCTGAAAGCCCGAGAAGGAAGCAACAATGGAGATGCTGCATTCTCTGCCAATGCAAAAGGCAAAGGTGTTTCCTCCACCAAAAATGATGGTGACAAAAAGAAGAAGGGCGGCAAGAAGAAGTTTCAAGGAGAGTGCTTCTACTGTAAGAAGAAAGGACATGCAATTGCAGATTGTCGTGTCAAGAAGGCAGATGAAAAGAATGGTACCCTTAAAAGTAAAGGGAAAGAGACAGTCAATATGGCTGAAGCAGAGTTGGAATTATTCATGGCGACCATAGAGGAAGTGTGCTCCTCGGCGCAAGAAGAATCTACCACTGACTCTTGGGTGTTGGATAGTGGGGCCTCCCGTCACATGACCAACAAGAAAGGTCTATACAGTTCTATGCAGCCTCTACAAGAATCCATCACTGTGACGGTTGGAAATGATGCTAAATGCCCTGCTGCGGGCACAGGTACTATTTCTTTTGTTGCTGCAAATGGTGAAGTCAAAAAGCTTTCAAATGTGTTGTATGTTCCCGAAATCAGGAGAAATCTCTTATCAGTTGCTGCCATAACTGATCTTGGTCATGAAGTGAGGTTCAAGAAGACAGGTGCAGAAATTATTGATAGTGCTGGCACAATTGTTGGCAAAGGAGAAAGAAGGAACAACCTGTATGAGCTAAGTGCTCTTACAGCCACCGCTGGAGTGGGCACAAGTAAGCTTTGGCATGAAAGGTTTGGACACATCGGATTTGCAGTATTGAAGGAGATGCAAAAGCAAGGTATGGTTGCTCACCTACCTACAATAACTGAATTGAAGGAACCATGTGAAGCTTGTATGATGGGCAAGCAACAAAGAAAGGCATTTCCACAAGAAAGCAAGAATAGAGCACAGGCTTCTCTAGAGTTGGTGCATGCTGACTTGTGTGGTAAGATGCCTACACAGGCCTTGGGGGGATCTTCTTATTTTATGTTGATTGTCGATGACTATAGTAGGAAGATGTGGGTGTACTTCCTTCGTGATAAGGCTCAAGCTTTTGGTAAGTTTAAAGAATGGCTAATACTTGTTGAGAATGAAACAGGGAAAAGTGTGAAGAAATTTAGAACAGATGGTGGTGGTGAGTTCAACTCAAAGGAGTTTGAAGGCTTTTGCAAGAGCAAAGGGATCAAGCGTCAATTGACGACGCCTCACACACCTCAGCAGAATGGTGTTGTGGAACGCAGGAATCGTACCATTGTGGAGATGGCAAGATGCATGCTAAAGGGCAAGGGATTGCCTAACCATTTTTGGGCTGAAGCTGTTAATACTGCAGTCTACATTCTAAATCGGAGCTACACAAAGGCTCTCAAGGGAAAAACACCTCATGAGGCTTACACTGGTAAGAAACCATCTGTTTCACATTTCAGAATTTTTGGATGTGAATGTTATGCACAGGTTCCAGATGAGAAGAGAAACAAGTTACAACCAATAAGCAGAAAATGTATCTTCTTGGGTTATAGTGATGAGCAGAAGGCTTACAAGTTATATGACCAAGAGGCAAAGAAGATCATCGCGAGCCGTGATGTGGTGTTCAAGGAGGAGCCGCATACAGTGGAGGAGGAGAAGGCAAGGTCTTCCACTTTATCATCAAGCGAAGAAGTAGTCCACTATGAACCTGTCCCGAGAGCTATCCCTATCCTTAAGGAGGAGGAAGCATCATCTTCAGATGATGAGGAAAAAGTTCACCAACCTGACATCACCCCACCGGAAAAGCCATTGCCGCGTTGGGTGAAGCAGCTCTATGACCACAATAATCCTATGCCTGCATCTGTTGAGGAGAAGGCAGATGGACCAAGGAGGTCTCAGAGAATAGAGGAGCAAAGGAGGGCTTCTGCTCACATAGTCAACATGGCCTTGATGGTTGAGATTATGAGAGAAGTAAAGGAGCCAACTGACTTAAAAGAAGCACTTGCAGATCCATCATGGAAGGCTGCTATGCAGGCGGAGTATGACAGTATAATGAAGAATGACACTTGGGAGCTAGTGGATCGGCCAGCAAGGCGGAAGATTATTGGCACCAAGTGGATCTGGAAGGTAAAGTACAAGGCTGATGGTACCTTAGAAAAGAACAAAGCTAGACTGGTTGCCCAAGGATTTTCACAAGTTGAAGGGTTTGATTTTCAAGAGTCATTTGCCCAACTGCCAGAATGACCACTATTCGCACGGTACTTGCAGTGGCTGCCCACAAGAAGTGTCCAGTGTACCAAATGGATGTTAAGTCAGCGTTCTTAAATGGTGACCTCAAGGAGGAGGTGTACGTGGCTCAGCCACCAGGGTTTGAGGCCCCCCATTCTGAGAACAAAGTGTGTAAACTGAAGAAGGCATTGTATGGGCTGAAACAAGCCCCCAGAGCATGGTACCAGCGGATAGATAGGTTCTTTTTAAACCTAAACTTCAAAAGATGTGCCTCAGATGCTAACTTGTATGTTTACAGGGATGGTAAAAAGTCTGTAGTGATTGTCCTATATGTGGACGACCTTCTTATTACAGGTGACTATGAAGATATGATCAACCAAACTCGAAAGGCTTTGAGTTTTGAGTTTGAAATGACAGACTTGGGCTTGCTGCACTATTGTTTGGGGATTGAAGTCTGGCAAGAGCCAGGAAAGATCTTCATCTCTCAGAAGAAGTATGCATGGGAGATCTTGAAGGCATTTGGCATGACCGAGTGCAAGGAGATAGCTACACCTATGGAGGTGAATGTAAAGTTATCCGTTGAGGATACATCAGCACTAGCAGACATTGGGAGGTATAGGAGGTTGGTCGGCAGTCTGATCTACTTGTGTAACACCAGACCAGATATCAGTTTTGCTGTTGGTGTTTTGAGCAGGTTCTCAAACAAACCTCATGAGAGTCATTGGAAGGCTAGGATGCGGGTGCTCAGATACTTGAAGAAAACTCTTGACTATGGTATCACATACAGTTTCGGAACTTCTCTTGTGGGGAACTGTGACTCAGATTGGGCAGGAGACATTGATTCCAGGAAGTCAGTTTTTGGTTATTGTTTCTCTTTGGGTTCAGGAATTTTCTCTTGGATTAGTAAGAAGCAACCAACAGTGGCATTGTCTTCTACCGAAGCAGAGTACAAGGCAGCTTGTTTTGCTGCATGTGAGGCCGTATGGTTGAGAAGGATTCTATGGCATATGGGAGTGCAGGATGAAGAACCAACTGTGCTGAGATGTGACAATCAGAGTTGCATCGCCATTGCCAAAAATCCAGTGTTTCATGCACGCACCAAACATATAGAGATCCAGTATCACTATGTGCGTGATTTGATGGAGGATGGGATAGTGGAATTGGTCTACTGTCCAACAGAGGAGAATGGAGCAGATATCTTCACCAAAGCACTTACGAAGGATCTGCTTCAAGTTCATCTTCAGAGACTCGGCATTGGGCCGAGGAGATAGTTCACCTATGGGTGGACATTGAGGGGGGGTGTTAGATATGATCAATGCCCCACCCTCATTAGGTGCTACCAATGATCTATGGTGCTCAAAGTTGTAAGGCCCCCATTATGAGGAGAAGCCAAATGTGAGCCCGGACATTGGTTGAGTCCTGACTTGTATATCAGATGAGGTCTATGTGACCGGATGGCAAAAAGGTGACTGTTGTGGGTCTAATCTTTGGGTTAGACGGAGTGGTTAAGCTGGTAGCAACTCGAGGCACATTGCATTGAGTTGCGTGGTAAGGGAGTTAAAAGGGGCCCCTATTGTGGGGTCCGGGGGCCGCGGAAGCGGCCCCTGGCTGGGGGGTCCCAGGGGGGCCAGCGGCCCCCCTGGCGGGGGTCCGGGGGCAGCGCCCCCGGCCCGGTGGTAAAGGGAATATTCCCTGGAATATTCCCTGGCCGACTAGTGGAGGCTCATATGGTAGGTCGGTCAGCATGCCGACCTAACGACCTTCGCAGGCTATAAAAGCTAAACCCCTTCGCAGCCATCTTACACTCATCTTTCACCCAGTCAGAGTTGTTGTTCCAGCTAGCCTTAAGCTCTTCACCTATCTTCTGTCTAGATCGCCATCTAAGCTTCACTCAGTGGAAGCGCAAGGGTGGACAAAGCCATCTTTGTATCAGTTGTTTGAAGTTAAAGAATTTACTGATTCTCCTCTTATCTGTTGTGTACTCTCTATCTCTTTCTCAGATTCTGTTCGCTGCGCCGTGTAATATTTTACAGGACTCATAAACATAATCTTGAGTAGATAGAGTTACAGACTCTAAGTACAAAGTACAATAGCATTGCATTAAAAAGTCAACCAAGTACATGCTTTTATACCTTTCCAGCTTCTCCACTATCCTCACTGTGCATATGGGATTTAGGACAGCTCTTCTTGGAGCATACATCATTTGTCAATTCTCAACACCCCCCCTCAAATGATGAGTCCCTACTCTTGCTGGCTTTGATAACATGGCTCGGAAGACTAGCTCATAGGTAGCCTAGTCAAGTTAAAGCTTGAGACTTTACATCTTTGGCAATGGTTTTTAGAAATCAAATCCACTAAGGGAAACATAGAGATCCACTATGGGAACAAATTCCTTAAAACAATCTGTTAGAGTTGTTGATGGTAGTTGAAGTGTCTTTTTCTTCTTCTTCATTCATGAATTGACTTTGGTGATGGTCATTCTGCACCTATTGTGCTCTTTTCTTATGGAAGCATTCACTGACAATATGGCTAGTTTTACCACAATAATGACATGTCATCTGACTTCTGTTGTCGGTGTTGAATCCTTGATCTCTTCCCTTGGGTCCAATAGCTCCTTTAGTGTATAGGAGATTTTCCCTTGAGCTGGTCTCTTTTACATCTTTTCTTTTAAATTTTATTTCTCCATCAAGGAGTGAGTGCTCAATGTCTTTGAGTGAGAGAATGGGAACATTACTTAGTGTTGAAACAAGGTTCTCATATGGTTCATGATTAACATTGGCAAGTAGCACTACTATTGCCTCATCTTCATCAATGTTCTTTTTAAGAGTTGCTAGGTGAGTTTTAAAGCTCTTGAATTTATTGATGTGTACAATCATAGATGAAGTGTCTTTTATATCCAACTTATAGAACTACATAAGTAATTTTACCTTCAAGTTCTTTGCTTGAGTACCAAGCATCCTGTCAAGTTCCTCCCAAGCAATTCTAGCATTTCTAATGCCAGAGATATGATGTAGCACATCATCACTTAGTCCCCAAGAAATGATGCCTAGTACCTTGTTATTCATATTCTTCCATTCTTTGGTTTTGAGCTAGTCTTCTTCAATGAACCCCATCTTTGTCATCTTCCTTCTTGCTATATGCATCATCTTCAAACAGGTCCCACAAGTCCTTTCACATAAGGTGATACATGGTCTTCTCCTTCCAGGCATGAAAACCTTCACCATTAAACTATGCTATCTGCTCCAGTTCAGCCATCTTAGGAGGTCTTACCAGGAGGACACTCGAGCAGTGTCTGTCCTTTTACACTGAACTTGAGACTTACAAGGAATTTGAAAAAAATTCAAATTATTACAAACTGAGAGTAGGCTTTGAAGTAGCTGAAATGAAATCATAAGGTGATTTACTCTTGATTAAACTAGATCTTGATATTGGGCTTGATGTTGTTAGGTAATTTTTTTGAGCTTCCTTGGGCACTTCCAAACTTCAGAGGTAATGCCAGAGTGATCGAAAATCACTATTGATGATGGCAGTGAAAAAAGAAACAAGGTTGCCAAGCTTTTCAAATTTATGCCTATGGCTTCCTCTAGGGTTTCAGACAGTCGACTGTTCTTTCAGCTTGTGTAGCTCAACGAGTTGACCATTGCCCAAGATATTGCATGGGGAGTAGGCTTTCATAGTGAGCTTCAAAATCCCTATGCGCATAGGGTAGATCGCGAATTGTGTGATTGGCGATAGCAATATGACCAAGATCTGGCGCAGACATGACAACGAGGTCAAATTCTCATAATGCTGTGCTCCACAATGGACAATGTCACACTTTGATGTGATAGGCAGCTGCGCTAGGAGTAGATGAAGAGTTCTCTTGAAGACACCTCAATCTGAAATCACCTATATGATGAGATCTAAGTGCTCAACTGAAGGTAGGTGCAGTCTAGCTATGGTGGCCAAGAAGAGGTGTGTGAGAATAAGGCAAGAGATGAACTCAAACACTTGTCCTGAGCTGGAGCTGAGCTATGAGAAGTTGGAGAAGCTGGGATAAGAGCTAAATTGAGCTCACCATGGCTTTGATACCATGTTGACAAACATGGATCTTGAACACAGTTTAGCTATGGAGGCTTGAACTCGTAAGCAAGAGACATGAAGACTAATGACTAGGCACACACTTTCACTCAAGTGAATTAGGTTCCAAGATAGATTGGCTTGGACTCATAAACACAATCTTGAGTAGATAGAGTTATAGACTCTAAGTGCAAAGTACAATAGCATTGCATTAAAAAGTCAACCAAGTACATGCTTTTATAGCTTTCTAGCTTCTCCACTATCGTCACTGTGCATATGGGATTCAGGACAGCTCTTCTTGGAGCATACATCATTTGTCAATTCTTTACATTTGTCTTATCCTTCTTTGTTTTTCTTGGCAAAGAGGCAACCAGCAAGCATCACCGCTTGGTAGTCCCTCTTCCCTTGATTCTTTCTTTTCTCTACTAGCACCTTGATCTCTCTCTCTCTCTCTGTGCAAGCTCTATTCTTTGCAACACATACATTGGATCCACTAGAGAGGGCCGACCTAGACGATAGTAGATGAGAAGGGAGAAACCTCTCTCTCTCTCTCTCTCTCTCTCTCTCTCTCTCTCTCTCTCTCTCTCTCTCTCTCTCTCTCTCTCTCTCTCTCTCTCTCTCTCTCTCTCTCTCTCTCTCTCTCTCTCTCTCTCTCTCTCTCTCTCTCTCTCTCTCTCTCTCTCTCTCTCTCTCTCTCTCTCTCTCTCTCTCTCTCTCTCTCTCTCTCTCTCTCTCTCTCATAGCAAGGGGGAGATAGTAGGAACTAATGCTCTCGTGCTCTCTCTCTCCCTCCCTCCCTCCCTCCCTCCCTCCCTCCCTCCCTCTCTCCCTCCCTCCCTCCCTCCCTCCCTCCCTCCCTCCCTCCCTCCCTCCCTCCCTCCCTCTCTCTCTCTCTCTCTCTCTCTCTCTCTCTCTCTCTCTCTCTCTCTCTCTCTCTCTCTCTCTCTCTCTCTCTCTCTCTCTCTCTCTCTCTCTCTCTCTCTCTCTCTCTCTCTCTCTCTCTCTCTCTCTCTCATAGCAAGGGGGAGATAGCACGAACTGATGCTCTCATGCTCTCTCTCACTTCACTTTGGTGGCTCTCTAACAACAATGGCAACTCCCGATGGCATGTGAAGGGTGAACGGTAGCTCACTAGGAGGATATGGAGGTCCAGCAACCTCTCATGACTCAGCAACACAAGTGGATCTCTCGTAGATCAACAAGAGGAGGACATGGCAAAAGTTGTAGCTTTGGCAGCTCTAGCGACAAGGGCAAGTCCTTGAGCATAACATGCAGACCTGATCTGGCCCCCCCTCTCTTTTCCTCTCCCCCAAACATGTTGAATAAATGGTTAGGAATGCATACACACAGGTAGTGAGGTGGGAAAGAGTGGTGGGACAAAATGGTTGGAGGTGGTAGTCTAGACGACGTAACCCTCACTCTCTCTATACTTCTCACCTTATCTTCACAATTCTGAAATAGAACAAATCTTTAGTTTGAATGCTGCAAATGTCTACTCTGCTCTCTCTAGTACGAATGTCTTCTTCCTTGTCACATGGTGTCCTTCAAGAAGGCAGGATGGGGTTGCATCATGCTCTTTTTCTATCTCTTTAATCTCCCCCTTAAAATCCTCTTACTTTAAACCTAAGGATTTTTCTCTCCTTGCTGCAATCTAGGCCGCAAGATGTTATCAAGAAGGTTAGAAGCAAGCCTTCTCTACATCATATACCTGTTTCTCTTCATTGTCTTCTTCTTGGTCATTTCCAACAATCTTTGCCTTACTTGCTTAGGTGTTGCACAACATAATCTAAGATATCACATGTAGGCTACATGGCACCCTTTAACCCAAATGGATTCCTTCAAGTAAAAGGTCGATTCAAAACTCGAAACCAATCGATAATGGGGATGGCAACTCGGGAGATGGATTTAGGGTGTCTTGTCTTCATGAAAAACTTTTGTTTTCTCATTCTCTTTCTTCATGTGCTAATGTTACAGCTCACTCTAACACCTATATCTTCACAAATTCCTCATTTCTTGAGTTTTCAGCAAGCCTTATCCTCCAATTTCTACAAGGACCTCAAAAACCTTGGATTGTAGTGGTTGAGACCAGCTTCTTCTCCCTGGTTGTGCACCAAAATGAAAGCAACCCTCCCATGAACAGAAATGAACCCCAAAACTAGGGGAGAATCATGCAAAATCTATGCACATGACTGAGCCATTAATCTCAAGACAAGAAAGAATCACAAATCTCGCACTTAACAATGAACATAATCTTCATCTTCATCTTCATCCTCCATAACTTAAGTTGTACAAGAGAAAAGAGGAAAGGGAAAAGATAAAGAGAGGAGAACGTTTGCACAGAGGAGAGAGGAGAGAGAAATTTTTGCACCACACAAAAGGAGAATGTGTGTGTTGGAAGAAAGGAGAGAAAAAGGCACATAATCAGCCATGCACCCCACCCCACCTTTTCCCCAAAAGACACACAACCCTTCATATTTTTTATTATTTCTTTGAATTTTCTTTGATACATTTTTATTTGTAAGGCTTTAACCTTCACGCTTCAATTATTTCTAGGATTTTAGAAGTGCATACATGTACACTTTTATGCATATCATTTATTAATGATGGATGTGGATGTGGCCCCTCATGTAGGATCTCTTTTTGGTGATTTACAACAAAGTGAATATTATTCATTTTACAAAAACTAAAAATGTGATGTCTACACGAAAATTTTTATGCACTATTATTGTGCTTGTTTAGGTTTCATCATACACTCAATCCTAGCTCTTGTCCTTTTCCCTATAGATGGAGTCTGTCCATGACTCTCATCATCAATTAAACCACCCTCAAACAGCTCACTATTCAAAATCAACTCTAATAACTCAACTTCATCCAAGAACATACTGAAAGATTGATCATCACTTGTCATAGCACTCTCGAGACTAGCTTCTACACCCAAAAGTTCCCTTTCAAACTTTCTCACATCAAAATCACTCTCATTGGGTAATAACTTTGAGCCCAAATCCTTTTGCTTTTTTCCTTTCATTCCTATTTCCATATGGTTGTCCTTTCCTCTAGGGTTCATAGTTGCATACTCTTCCTTTGTCACTTCAAAGTTACATCTAGAATTAGGTCATTCTTCGAAACCTTGATGTCCATTCTCTCTTCATTTCCCTCACAATTATGAGTACCCATTTCTCCATCTTTCTTCTCACTATCTTTCTCATGCTTGAACATTGAGAGCACACCCTTTCCACCCACATGATCCATTCTAATGTGAATGGACTCATTCTTGTCACTTAAGTCTTCAAGATCACTTATCACATTATTCTCAAACCATATTGAATCAACCGTGCTTATATGATAAGAGCTCACACTGAAAGCCTTGTCAGTATGCTCATCCTCATTAACCCTTGTATTGCCTTCTTCATAACAATCTTTCTCTAATGATGTAGAGGTATTCATAGTTGAGGTACTTTCATAAGAACACAAGTTGTTCTCCTCAATTCCCATGGTTTTGTCTTTTACTATCCTTACTTGGCTCCTAACAAGTAGTCTCTTTAAATTTGTTGATGTAATTAGGTACAAGAAAAGTGTGATTCCTTCAAGTGTAGGTGATTTGGCAAAATCTCTCACTCCCACACAAAGGTCAGCTTGTCTTTCATTCTTCTCGAACCTGCATATAGGAACCCAATCCTTGCATGCTCATACTCTTGCTCTTGTGAGGGTCTATGTGAACACAATATTTGCTTGTAGTTCTCTATCGAGTAATGACCCTCTCCTTGCAACAAGAATCTTAAAATTTCCAACTTGTCATAGCAGTCACTCACACAATGTATAAGACAACTCAACTCTAGTATCTCCAAAACCCTATGATGATATTCCCCTTTAATCTCATAAAACTTAGAAAAGAATTTGGCCATTCCTAGGAGAAATTTTTTCTGGCAATATCACTGAGGTCAATCTCAACACTCAGTGGGGGCACCAAAAAGGATTACATGTGCTTGGTTGCTAGGGAGCACCCTTTGAAATAATCAGGATCAAGAGATATTAAAGAGTGTTGGTATGGTGTAGTGACCCAATGCTAGAGTTGTTTTTACATTTACTCAAACCAAATGATATCAACTATAAGAATTAAAGGCTCAAGGGTCAAGAATCACATCTTTGGATCACAAAGGACTTTCAGACTTGTACACACAACCAATCTTGGCTCACAAAGTTATAAATATTATGAAAAATTAAGACTTAAACAAGGCTCAAACTCCTAACATATCAAGATCTCAAGTCTTATTTGATTATCAAACCTCAAAAGCAACAATCACATTTGCAAACAAGGTCTTGAAGGTAACCTACCCTATGCAAACTAAGGGTATCTTTTTTCGGTTCTATAAAAGTGCATCACACATTTAGCCCACCCCATAGTTTGCAAGCATTTATGCATAGTAGTAATCATAAAATGACACATCATCAATTAGCCATTCCTTTACTACAACCCTTGGTCTCTCTTTTAATTACTCAAAGATTTCTTACCCTATCTAAAAGAATATTCGGAACCAAAATCTCTATTTGTCTATCCTTCATTTTTTCCATGAAGATATGTAGATATGCCTTCCTAACTTCATCTTTTTTTTTATTACTTAAGTCAATACTTATTAGTGGGGTCAACCCTTTGATATCTCCCAAAGACACCTCATTTTGTTCTAGCCTTTCGACTTCTCCTTCTAGTGCATATTCCTAAATCTCTTGAGAACTTTGTGATGTTCTTTCAACTTCCCCTGATCTATTATCTTCAATCTCTATTACCCTCTTCAAGGCTTTCCTCACATACTCTTTTACAAATTCTACTACCTCAACTTTTGGACCCTTAGAGTCCTAATCACAATCAAACTCTGAGTTCTTGCTATATTTAAAAGAAGATGAATTCTCTCTCTCTCTTGTCTAGGAACACTCAAAGAACCTCCCAAGCCATTGACAAATATCCACACTCCCTCATTGTTGGCATATTCACTCTTGTCATTTTCCATGCATTCATTTGAGAGTGCTTTGGGAGGTCGACTCATCTCAAACTCAAACTTGTCATCACAACACCCAACAACTTCATCTAGAGTCACACCTTAACTCCGATCACTACCCAAATCACATCCCATAGCATCACTACTCTCAAAGGGCTCCATGAACACTAATTCATCACTCTTAAACCCATAAAAGTGGACGTTACCTCGATCAACACCTTGGGGGTCACTCACAAATATATGTGTATGTCAAGTGGTTTCAAAGTACAAGATTATTTAGATACTACCTTTATATATTCTTTACATACAAAAATTTATCATATAAATAGACCTTAAATGCATGTGATATAGAGGATATATGTATAGTGAACTCCCTCAAGATCAATACACTGTGCATTCACTCCTACACTCAAAGATTCACTCTTAATGACATCACTATCAAAATTCGTCTCATAAGGCAACAAAATTGAGTGGAAGTCCTCTATCTTTGGCTTTTCCAAATTCCATCTCTCTTGGTTCTTGTTAACGAGATTCCCAAACTCCTTTTCCAAATCTCTTTCCTCCTCACAAAATTTCAACCCCAAGGATCCTTTCAATAAGCCTAGAGTCTTATGTCACTCTCCTAACTCATTCTAAGATGAGAGTCTCTTAGTCTCTAGTACCTTCTTGATGCTCATAGAGGTAGCATCCAAATCACAATCACTTTTCAAAACTTTGGGTTTACAAACCCATTTATTTTGAAGTCTCTTGTGGCTATCTTTCTCTCTCATCCCAATGGTTTACCCATCTTTGAATGTCCCAACCATTTTTAACAAAATAATAATATTTGTCTCACTTTCTAAGGGATTTTTTTTCCTTACAATTTCTTCCAAACATCATCTATGGTCCCCTTCCCTCTCCCTTTCCCTCGACTTTTAAAACCTTGTAGAGGATGCACCTCATGATACTCAAATCCACAAATATTAAGGCATTCTTAAAAACATTCAAAGTGGTTTTCACTCCATTGTTATTGCCACATTTTCCCTCTTCTTCATCCTCACTTTTGTTGGGTCATGCTAAGCAAGATGCACTCACTCTTAACTCATATTCATCTCTAAAATCGCTCACATCATCAATTGGAGTCTCTCCAAGACTCTTATCATCAATTAAACCACTCTCAAACACCTCACTATTCAAACTCAATTCCAATAACTCATCTTCATCCAATAATATACTGAAAGACTGATCATCACTTGTCATAGCACTCTCAAGACTAGCTTCTACACCTAGAAGTTTCCTTTCAAACTTTCTCACATTAAAATTACTTGCATTAGGCAATATCTTTGAGTTCAAAACCTCTACTTTTGTTCTTTCATTCCTATGTCCCCATGGGTATCCTCCCCTCTAGCGTTTTCACTTGCAAACCCTTCCTTTCTCACTTCAAAAATGGCATCTAAACTTAGGTCATTCTTTAAAACCCTAATGTCGATTCAATGTTCATTTCTCTCACTATTATGAGTATCTTTTTCTCCATATTCCTTATCATTATCTTTCTCATGCATGAACATTCAGAGTTCATCTTTTCCACCCACATCATCCATCTTAATATCAATGGACTCGTGCTCATCACTCAAGTCTTCAAGATAGCTTATCACATTATCCCCAAAACATCCTAAATCATTTGTGGTCATAGGATAAGAGCTCACACTCAAATCCTAATCATTACATTTATCCTTATTAACCCTTGCAGTGCCCTCTTCAGAAACACCTTCCTCTTGTGATACAGAGGCATTTTTAGTTGAGGTATAAGAAAAGAGTGATTCCTCCTATTGTAGTTGGTTTGTGGAACTCTCTCACTCCCATACAAAGGTCAGCTTTCATATCCTAATGCGCCTATCCTCTCTTGCCCTTCTACAAGATCTTTAGCTAGTCCAAACACTCTCTTCTTCTTAGTGTTCCTCTCTTGGTACTTAGCCTACTTCATCAAAGGTTTGAGGATCCTTCAACTCTAGTTTGACTCTCCACTCAGGTCTCAATCTCTTCATGAAGTAAATACTCTTCAACATTTTTGGGGCTAATTATCCTTAGCCAAAAGTTAAGTTCCATCTATTCCTATACCTCCCAAACCCCCTTGTAAAGTCCTTGACACTATGACCTACCCCTTGCTCACAAGATTCTATCCTAGCCCAAAGGTTAGCTTGACACACACTCTAACTCTCATAGGGTCATTGTGATGACCCTCTCCTTGCAACTAGAATCTTTAAATTTGCAAATTGTCATAATGGTTAGTCACTTGATGTATAAGAAAACTCAACTCTAGTTTCCCCAAAAACCTTTGAGGATATTCCCCTTTCATTCCATGGAACTCAAGAAATAATTTATCCATCTCTAAGTGAAGATTTGTCTCACAAAATTCCTAAACTCAATCTCAACACTCCTCAGTGTAGGGGACACTAGAAAGGATGACATGCACTCAAGTGCTAGGGAAAACCCTCTCAACAAACATGGTCAATAGATACTAAGGAGTATTGGTATGGTTTTGAGACCCATTGCTAGGGTTTATTTTACCTTTTCTCGAACCAAACAAGGCCAGCTACTGCAAGAACTAAAGACTCAAGGGTCAACAATCATATCTTTGGATCACAGATGAGTGACACATCTATGTCTATGATTTCCTCCTCAAGGATAAGGCCTCTATCATTATTATCCAAGCATAGAACTATTTCTCAAATGACTAAGACACAAGAATTCATCAATTAGAAAACTATTGGTAATGCTCTCTAGTTAGAGATTCCAAGGGATTTTCCAAGTGTTAGAGTGCAAACCATAAGTTCCTAAAAAGGCAATAGGGATAAGGGCACTTCCTTAATCTACACCAAGATCTTCCTTGAACTCATGGTTTCTAAGTCCTTACTTGGTGTGAAAGATAGCAACAAATACTTCTTTTTCTTGGGCTTTCAAAAGTAGACAAGTTTTATACATCCACATGAAACCCCAAACAAGTTCCCTATGCTTTAAAACAATGTTGTTTCTAACTTTTCTATTCAAATATCTATCCACTAGCCCCACTCATCATGGGTTTTAACAATGCTTTCTTTTGGAGCCTCTATACCATCAAATCAAGGTTCATGAACACTCCATCATAGTAGTTACAAAGAACACCATTCTAGCCACCCCTCAAAATGTGGCAAGTTCAATTTTAGTGGGAAAGCCTAGTGCAACATCAAGGTGACTTGATAAGATTTTTGAACTTTCTTTCTTAATAAGAGTCTATTTATAACTAGCCTCATGCAAAATCCATGTATATGGTGCTCACATTCTTTACTCAACAACCAAATTTCTTAAATATAAAAGAAGAAGAATGTATGAAACTTTTTTTTTGGAACACCACATAGTACAACTCCTTTATAAATGAAGATACTAAAAGCTACAGGCAATGAAATATTTTCATACATTATCATTTTTGCATGCATGTGACAAGTAAAAGAAGAACTATATTACTCAAAACAAAGAGTTTGAGCATAACTCATCGTAAGTAGCAAGGGAGATGATATCATTGGGTCATCTAAACACATCTTTTCTCCTTCAAGCAAGTGAGTCTCATTGTACTTTCTTTTATGGAGAAGTTATCAAGAGTTCCCCCCCTCTGCACTTAATTATGTTAACATGCTAGCAATGCCATCTATGGCTAAGGCAATCCATAATTGATTTATGTAAGGAGCTTTCAACTACCTTCATGGTTTATATGGTGTACTTGTAAATAGTTTCTCTAAAACTTGGATTAAAATCCTTGAGAATATATTTGAATCCAAATCTAACTTTTCTTATAAGAAAGTCTTGGATGTTAGTCCTTGACTGCTTCCAAGGACTTGTATGGCTCAAAAGTAACTAAAACTAGATCCAAACTCTAGTCAGCCCTCCATTGCATCCAAGGTTTATGTAGCTCAGGTGTGGTCATAGACAAGCCCTTAGCAAAGATTGTGGTCCATAGAAATTGCAATACATATGCCTATCTTTGCCATAAACACAAGCTACTAGAAATAGATCTCTCAATTTAAAGGTTGCCAAATCCAAGCATCCAAAATCCATGAGCATGTACCCAAAGTTGATTCAACACCCTATACATAAGTATCATCTTTGTTTACCTCCTAGGGAGTTCACCTATAAGAAATCATCTATATAATGTGCATTCAAAGGGTATTAAGAAATACCCTTACTTTACATGCTATAAGGCCATAAAACATCCCCCTTTTACTTTACTAAACTTATGGGTTTTTTCCAAATTATAATTGAAAAACCTCTTTTGTAATTGAAAACCCTCTTTTGTAATTGGAAAACCTCTTTTGTAAATGTACTCTTATAAATTTTACTAAATAAAATACCCTTTCCTTTGAACTCAAATGGTATCTTACATGATCTATAAGGTGGACTCCCCAAGGTTTACACCTTTACTACTCTAACCAAACACTTGGCAAATAGATACATTTTCATGATCCTATTGTCTCCCAAAAAGCAAGATAAACCCTAAAGTTGATGAAAATTTTGAAAAGTTTTTAAACCTATTTCATGATATATTTGTTTCATGCAAGCTGTCTACCCACTTCTTCCATGGACAACATGATTTGGTGATTGCCTTTATCTTTTTCATATCCTTCTAGATGCATAAGTTCACTTACATACATTGAGCTATTTGACTATTTTGGAGTTATTGCGTTCATCTTGTTGTAGCCCAATCTAACAACCCATAAGCCCTCTTTAAGATAAACAAATGTTTCCAATTTTTGTTGCCAACCAAAACCCTACACTCTTCAAAACTAAGAGTAAGCTACCATAAGACATTAGCACATGAAATATAATACCAATAAATATCTCAAACACAATGTTGCCAACTTCACACTAAAGAAATCATGACTTGGCCTCGTATGTCACATCCAATAAGAGCATAGAATGTAACCTTTATGTTAGACTTTGACACATAGCTAGAAGAATAAGATTTTCTTTTGAAGGAAATGACCCTATAATCAACTTCATGGCCTTCATGACAATGAGGCACTTTTAAATCATCATGACCAGAACCTTTATCTCCCTTTTCTTTTCAACTTCTTGTCCTCATCACAAAATAGAAACCCTAGCATTTCCACAAACTCACGAACAACTTCCTAGCTATATAGAATTTGTCTCCACATTAGACTTCTCCACAATGATCTCACGATCCCTAAATCTAAATGACCAAGAGTCTAATTGGCTCGCAAACTGGTTTTCGCACTATGAGAGATTTGGAAATTTGGCACAAGAGAGTGGGGCATGTAAAGTTGCAAAGGCTGCAAATTATGCAGAAAAAATAGCTCATTACAGGTTTACCCAAGTTCCAATACTCAGATATTGGTCATGTTTGGGATGATTTCCAGTTTGGTAAGCAATCTATGTTGCCATTTGTCAGGTATATAAGGCAGAGTACACGTCCGTTACAGTTAATGCACTCTGATGTTTGGGGGCCAACCCATAATGCATCTATGGGAGGCTCTAGATACTATGTGACATTCATTGATGACTTCAGTCGCTATACTTGGGTCTATATTCTGAAGACAAAGGATGAGGTTTTTGCTGTTTTTTAGCACTTTAAAAAGTAGGTTGAAAAGGAATTTGACTGCTATATCTCTTGCTCGAGATCAGATAGTGGTGGGGAGTATGTGTCAAATGAGTTTGATGATTTTCTAGCTGAAAATGGCATACGCAAGCAACTTACTTGCAGCTACACTCCTCAGTAGAATGGGGTAGCTGAAAGAAAGAATAGGGTCTTGATGGAAGCTGCTCGTGCCATGATGAATGAGAAGAAGATGCCGCTCTATTATGTTGAGAAATAGACAAATGATGTATGCTACAGGATGAGGTGATGTATCCCATGAGCACAGTCAGGAGAGTGGAGAAGTTGGAAAGCTATAAAGACATGTACTTGGTTCACTTTTCAAGTAATGCTATTGTCCTTTCAATCAAGTGTCAATGTCATTGTCCTTACACAAAAGAATGTCTTTATGAGTCCAAGTCTCAATCTTGGAACCTAATTCACTTGTGTGACAATTGGTCTTGTCTAGTCTATGTCTTCATGAGTTTGTACTTTGAGTTCCAACCTCCATAGCTGCCATGCTCTAGATCCGTGTTTTTTAACATGGTATCAGAGCTCAGTAGAGCATGGTTTAGCTCTCCTCTACTCTCTCCCAATCCCTCTTCAACTCTAGTCAGCTCAGTTCTAGTCCATGACTTCCTCTCTCAACTCTACCTTCACTTGAGCTTCCATGTCAGCCATAGCCAGCAGCACCCTGTCATCTTGAAGCTCTTGTATCTCACTCCACATACCAAATCTCTATGAGCTTCCTTCTGGAGAGGTGTTTCCCACCTCACAAAGCTTCCCTTTATCACATCAATCCATGAGATATGGCTATCTAGACCTCAGCATTGTCACTATTGTCAGTGGCTGCCATAACCCCATTTTGTGGCCTACAAGACATACCTCACTTTGAGCTCTCATATCTCTCAAACCAGGTAATATTTCAGTGTGCTTTCTCCTGGGGGATTGTTCTTCTACTCAAGGAGCTTCTTCCTATCACATCTAATCTTGACATCGGGCACTCACAAGCTTGGCATTGCTGAAATTTGAGGTCGTTGCCATAACTGCACCTGTTGACGATTCGTTGATCTGCACGCATATTGCTGTACCCGATCCTGACGATTTTCATGGGGTTGTTGTAGAGCATGGAGTAAGCTACATTTCCACAAAAAAAGTTTTCAAAATGATCAACTCTAGCTCTAGATATCTGAAAAAAACCAGGCCTGGGTCAAAACCCTAATCCAAGAAGCCATAGCCATCAAGGTCCAAGCTCACTTTTTCTTCAATTTCTCATTCCCTTCAACTTAGGGGACACACTACAACTCTTATTTGAGTCAGAACTCGGTTCCCAGCAAGATTGACACTTCAAATCAACAAGTAAGAAGAAGATCAAGCACCAACATTCAATACTAAGCTCAAGAATAGTATCTATTGATACTCAACTAGTGTCAGTTGACATTGACCTCCTTGTGACACTTCACAAATCCTCCTTGCTAGTCTTTTCTCAGTTAATTGGAGTTGCTCAACATGGCAGAGCTTGAGCAAATAGCAAAGTTCAATGGAGAAGGCTTCCATGCCTGGAAGGAGAAGACCATGTATCACCTCATGTGAAAGGATTTGTGGGACCTATTTGAAGATGAGGAAGAAGATACAGATGACAAGAAGGAAGATGTAGAAATCGGGATACTTGCAGTAGCTCCACCAAGAACCAAAGAATGGAAGAAGATGAACAACAAAGCTCTAGGCATCATTGCCTGGGGACTATCTGATGATGTCCTGCATCATGTCTCTGGTATCAGAGATGCTACAAAGGCTTAGGAAGAGCTTGACAAGATCTTTGGTACTCAAGCAAAGAATTCAAAGGTAAAATTGCTCATGCAGTTTTATAAGTTGGATATAAAGGATAGTGCTTCCATGTCCATACACATTAATAAGTTTAAGAGTTTAAAAACCTAGCTTGCAACTCTTAAAAAGAATATTGATGAAGATGAAGCAATAGCCGTACTGCTTGCAAGTGTAAACAAGGATCCGTATGAGAACCTTGTGTCCACTCTAAGTAATGTTCCGAGTCTCTCACTCAAAGATATTGAGCACTCAATGCTTGATGAAGAAAGCAAATTTAAAAGCAAAGATGTAAAAGAGACCAGCTCAAGGGAAAACCTCTTATACACTAGAGGAGCTACTGGACCCAAAGGAAGAGGTCAAGGATTCAACAACGACAACAGAAGTCGGATGACATGCCATTATTGTGGTAAGACTGGTCATGTAGCTAGTGAATGTTTCCACAAGAAAAGAGCCCAACAAGTGCAAAGTGATCATCACCAAAACCAGTTCATGAATGAAGAAGAAGAAGAAGATACTTCCGCTACCATCAACAACTCTGACAGATTTTTTTGAAGAATTTTTATTGTATCTTTCATATGTTTTTCCCATAGTGGATCTTTCTGGATTTGACTTTGTAAAAACCCTACCAAAAATGTACAATTTCAAGCCTTAACTTGACTAGGCTGCATAGAGCTAGTCTCCTAGTCCATCTTTGTATGCAGGGGGGGCAAAAGCCATCAAGGGTAGAGATTCATCATTTGTTGGGGGTGTTGAGAAATAGACAAATGATGTATGTTGCAGGATGAGGTGTTGTATCCCATAAGCACAGTCAGGAGAGTGGAGAAGTTGGAAAGCTATAAAGACATGTACTTGGTTCACTTTTCAAGTAATGCTATTGTCCTTTCAATCAAGTGTCAGTGTCATTGTCCTTACATACAAGAATGTCTTTATGAGTCCAAGTCTCAATCTTGGAACCTAATTCACTTACGTGACAGTTGGTCTTGTCTAGTCTATGTCTTCATGAGTTTGTACTTTGAGTTCCAACCTCCATAGCTACCATGCTCTAGATCCGTGTTTTTTAACATATTATTGGGCTAAGGCTATTACGACAGCCATGTATATCTTGAATCGGACTCCCACTGCAGGTATTCATGAGATGACACCGTTTGAGAAGCTGTATGGCTATAAGCCGGATGTAAGTCACATGAAAGTCTTTGACTATCTTGCCTATGTGCACATTCCAGATGAGAAAAGGAAGAAGCCAGATCCAAAAGCACATAAATGTGTTTTCATTGGATATTCGCAGGAGAAGAAGGCATACAAATGCTATGATCCCTCTACCAGGGAGACTTTGGTAAGCAGGGATGTTGTCTTTGATGAGATGGGTTATTGGTATGTATCACTGGCTGCAGTGCCATTGGATATGCCTTCTACTCATGTATCTATAGTTGATTCGCAGCAGAGCACTGCTATGACAAGTCCTAGTGGTCAGACAGTATCCCCATGGACAGGGAGATTGAGGAGCTCATCATCCACTAATACCAATATGTTAGTGAGGGGGAGATATGATGTCTTGGACAACAAAGGAAAAGAGAAAGCTACTGAGGATGCATCTGGTATGATGACACCTGGTAGAATGACTTCTGGATATGAGTCTGCTAACACTTTAGACAGTGAACTTGGTATTTCGACTGTCTATACGCCTGGCACGAGGCAGAGCAGGTACATTCCGCCTCATGAGAGAGGAGAATCGAGCAGTGCACCACAATCTAGACGATCCCAGAGAGTCAAATATCCTGTTGACAAGTTGACATACAGTGGCTACTTTGCAAAGCATTATGCTTACATGACAAAAGTGATGGAGATCAAAGAACCAGGTACATATGATGAAGCAGTGAAAGATGAAAACTGGTGTGTAGCTATGGATGAAGAAATGAATGCCTTGGCTGAAAATAAGGCATGGGATCTTGTACCACTTCCTGAAGCGAAAAAGACCATTGGTTGCAAATGGGTCTACAAGATCAAATGCAAGTCGAATGGCAGTGTGCAAAGGTACAAAGCCAGGCTGGTTGCTAAGGGGTATGCCCAATAGTATGGACTTGATTATGAGGAAACATTCAGCCCTGTTGCCAAGATGGCAACCATATGCACTACGATTGCTTTGGCTACTGCTAAAGGCTGGAAATTGCAGCAAATGGATGTGAAGAATGCCTTTCTTAATGGTGACTTAGCATAGGATGTTTATATGGTTCAACCTGAAGGGTATGTTCACCTTGATTTTCAGCATTATGTATGTAAGCTGAAAAAAAACATCGTATGGGCTGAAGCAGGCTCCAAGAGCCTAGCATGCAAGGATCAGTAATTACTTGCAGAGTTTGGGATTTGTTGTTGGTAGGGGTGATCATAGTCTGTTTACAAAAAATACAGACAAAGGATTGGTAGTGCTGGTCATCTATGTTGATGACCTGATAATCACAAGTGATGATGATTTGGGAATAGACACGTTATGCAGATGCTGAAATCTGAATTTGACATGAAAGATCTAGGTGAATTGAAGTACTTTTTGGGTATTGAGGTGATCAAGGCTAAAAATGATTTATGGCTGATGCAGAAACATTATGCCATGAAAATGCTAAAGAAATATGGCCTGGCTGATTGTAAACCATTGGATACACCTCTTGATCAAAATGTCAAGCTGGGCATTAGCACTGAAGCTGAAATTTAGGATGTGACTATGTACAAGCAGATGGTTGGAAGTCTGATCTACTTGACCATCACTAGTCCGGACTTGGGTTATGTATTTGGGCTCATAAATCAGTTTACGCAGAAGCCCAGGAAGCCACATTTGGATGCTGTTAGGCGGATTATGAGATATGTTAAGTCCACTGTAGATTATGGGCTATTCTATGTGAGAGATAACCCCTTGAAACTAGTTGGATACATAGATGCGGATTGGGTAGGATGCTCATATGATCGCAGATCTACGAGTGGTTATGCTTTTGGCTTTGGAAGTGGCATGATCAGCTGGAGCAGCAAAAAGCAACCAACGATTGCATTGTCTAGTACTGAGGCAAAGTACAGGGGTGCTCCATTGGCAGCATGTGAGATTTCATGGCTGATCAAGCTTATGGCTAATTTGGATATTTAGGTGGATGCTCCAGTGACCTTATTATGCGACAATCTCAGTAGTGTACTCCTGGCAACGAATCCAGTATACCATGCCAGGACAAAACACATAGAGGTACACTACCATTTTATCAGAGAGATGATTTTTGCAGGGAGAGTAGATCTTATACATGTGAAGACTGATGAACAGGTTGCAGATATCTTTACCAAGTCTTTGGGTAAAGATAAGTTTAGTAGTTTCAGACAGCTACTTGGAGTTCATCAGATGATTTGAGCTTGAGGGGGAGTGTTAGAATATCAAGCTCCCATTACTCTCATGTCAGTATGTATGACCGACATTAGCTATGTCCAGCTGTATCAGCAAGTGTAGGATATTAAATAAGTCAGTGGCCTTAGACCCAATGTGAATGGTCCTATGGACCTTAATACTATTGTATACACTTTTGTTATGTTAGTAGTCTATGAAATAATGGAAGATGATGAATGACCAAAAGGTTAGGTTGCTGCTCCATTACATTGTCTCTCTCCCTCTCTCTCTTCCAATAGAAGGTCTAGAAAATGCAATACCTAGTAGCAAGTTCCCTATGCCTAACCCTAAAAATTCTATGTGTATGGAAAAGGTTGGCATCATTGACCATGAAGATGATGAGCTAATCCCACTTGCCTATCTTAGGGTCCAATTAATTGTGAGAGCATACCATTGAATCTCTCATTGACAATAGAGCTAGTTATAATATCCTCACCTATCATGCTTCGACTTGCATAGGAAAACCTAAACTAGTGTCCACAAATGTTATACTCACTCCTTACGAAGGATCATTGTACTCTCTTCTAGGCAAATGCAATATCTTAATTGCCTTGGAAATCGAAAGCTTTCCATTTATTTTTTATGTGATTTCTAATCAAGAGGATGTCGATAAGGAAATTTTACTTGCCAGACCTTTCAAATGCGCAACTAGTTTTGATATAGACTATGAGGCACAACGGATATACTTGACCCTAGCTAGCATCAAGATCATCACGATCTTTAGCAAAAACAACCATTGCTAAAGGTAAGGATAAGCAGTGAATTTCTACCCTACATCAAAACTCAAGGAAATAGAGTTATAAAGTACTTAGAGAACTATTGGAAGCACAAGGCTAAAAGCAAATGCCCCTCAATGTGAAGTTTCTTAGTCCTTGCAAGAGAATCCAAGCATCACATAGCTCCCATCCCATTTCTAATACTCCAAAACATAGACCCCCGTGCATAAATAAATGAAGATCTTGGGGATATCACCGTAAATGTTGATAGAGAGTTAGCATACCCACGATGGGTTTCTAAAGCATTGTCATGTGTTCAAGGGTATTATGTAGAAAATTGATGGATTTGGTTGCCCAAACTACCTGCATCACCATCTATGCTAGTCATAGCCCAAACAAAACAAAGGGAATGGCATGACCTTGGAATATGGCCTAGGTCAAAAGCCACTCAAGAAATTGAGCAAGCTAAGATAAACACCAAAAAGCCAAACTTCACCTATTGAAAGAAGGAGATAGATCGTAATATTGAGATAAAACTGTGCAATGTAGTTGTCAAATCCAAGGACATGATGATAATATCAAGATGAAAAAGTTGCAAGCAATGAGAAACTCCGTAGTTTCAATAATCATACCTTTGAGCTGTTAGACATTTTACCCTTAGGTATCAACTTTCCTATCATTTTAAGATGTGTTTATAGCATTGTCTCTTTAGCGATTACATATACTTGTACATCACCATCTATATAAACTTGATTAACTTTCCTTCCATGTCTCCATGCATCTATGATTGGTATTATATCTTCCATGTTTGATAGATATATAGCCTCCACATATGATCAACTTTTTTTCTCCTTTTCTAATACTAATGAGCCCAAGCCATTGTCTTCTTAAGGATGAACTCATTTGCAACAAATATCCTTATGTAACATCATTCTTTTTCCTTTTAAGATCCTTAAGTAGATTATAAGAAATCTTATTTACTCCCAAAGAAAAATCCTCAATTTGAATTTCCTTATTAGTTTAGCTTTCTTGATAGTCTCTAGCTCATCTATAACCTATTTTTCTTTTTGAGTTCTTTTTTTCCTTTGAGTTTTACTTTCAATATTCCTCTCTCTAACTATCTTATTGGCTAGATGTGCAATTTTCCCATCATTGGATAATCTAGTCTTTTTTTTTAATTGTTACATATTCAGCTCAGGTTGTGCTCATTATTGATATTGCCTATGATCTTTCCTAGCATTCCTTAATGGCAAAGAATATATTTCCCCTCTTATTTCTCTTGGGCATGGACAACTAGGGGAAATATGTCCTCTTTCCTTGAAATTAACACATTAAAAGTTCTCCCATGTGTTCTTGGGGGGTCCTCCAAATCTTAGTTGCATTGGAGGTATTCTAGCTTGTAACATGTTCATATTCAAATTTAGATTTCCCAATTGTTACTACAGTGTTTGAATTACATCATCAATAGGTTTTCTATAACCTTTTTGGACAACATTTTTAGCTCTTTAAAGTATCATAAGAAGACTTACAGCTTGCTATTGTGTATTTCAAAATTCTTCCAATCTCATATCCAACATCTTCTATCTTTTCTTAGCCATTTTAATTGCATCCACAAATGAGTTAGGGTTTTTTGTCAAAAATCTTCTCTCTAAATTTAGGTTTAAGTAAAGAAACAACCTTATTCTTTTTCAAAAACACAACTAGAGTCTTCTCCATTTCTCATGTAACTTTTGTCCAACTCTCTTAAAATCTAACAAAAATTTTGGATACTCCTCATTCTTCTCATAATAAAGTCTTTCCGAAGATTTCCATAAACTATCGTGAGTTTGCATTCTTACAAAGTTGGTAATAGAAATAGTCTTAGCTTCATTCCAATTTTTCTTTGTTTTCCAATTTAGGGAGTCTGATGATAATCTCGCAAAGCCCTTAAGAAGCATATCAATCATTTGATCTTGTTAACATCAATTTCTATATCACTACTTTAGCTATCCATTACAATTTCTTGATAAACTTATTAGCATTCTTATTTTCGATACTAGTGAAAGTATCATACCCAAGAGTAGTCATGCTTATGTTTATGGCTAGGATGATCACTTATCCAAATGCTTTCTGACTAATACGATTTGCAAGAGATCCTCAGTGGATGCATCCAACTGTCATAGATAAACTAGTTGTTTGGCCTCTATTAGTCTTGAACCCAATACCACATAATAAAATTGAGGGTCCTACATAAACAAATTGCTCAAACAAACATCATAGTCGAAAAATCATGCTTCTTTGCTTTTACGTTATTTTCATTCAAAAGCTCTACCCAAACTGTTAGTATTTTAAATTTTTTTGCATTATAATTTGCAAAATTACAATATTATAAAGACTTCAGGTTTGCAAGATTGTAAGGATTGCAAAACTACAAGAATTGCAAAACTATAAAATTTAAGGGATTCACAAGAGTAGAGGCAACAAGATGTTTTCAAACTTAGATATGTATCGACATACAAAATTGTGTATATTGCAACCTTGAGGGATCCACCTATAAGAAATCATCTATATAACATGTGTTCAAAGGATATTAAGAAATACCCTTTCTTTACATGTTATAAGGCCTTCAAATGACCCCTTCTACTTCACTAAACTTATCGATTTTTTCAAATTGTAATTTAAAACCCCCTTTTGTAAATATAACCCTATAAATTTTACTAAATATTATACCCTTTCTTTTGAACTCACACGGTATCTTACATGTTCTATAAGGTGGACCCCTCGAGATTCTAGCATGCTATTATCTTATAAGAATATTATAGAATAGTAGACAAAAAGATTTTTTTCTTGCTACAAGAGAAAAACATTCCATTTTCAAAAACCTTGTAGTCTGCAATTGCCAACATTAGTACAACAACCTGCTCATATTTCCATCAACTCAAATTCCATATTTAGCCTATCATAACAATATGTAAACTTTACAAGGTAATGGAGTCGCAATCATCCAAACCTTTTGTTTTCTTATTTTACTAACAAAGAACTATTAGACATATACCATACACCATCTGTTACTCAAAACTACAATGGTCCTCTTATAGTTCCACTCATAGAGAGATAAATATCATAGAAACTTTCAAAATGACTAGTCTTCTTAAAGCTTTAGAAATAGAAAAGAATATGAAAATAGTCCCTCTTAATCATGCATAGATAACATAGGAGCTACAACAATAGACCCAATTCTAAGATATCATTTCCATAGATACTACCATCTCAACAAAACGCTTTTAAGCCATAGATATTTTCTTCTCTCCAAACTACAATATTCAAAAGAAAAATCCCACAAATTGTGATCCTCTCTCTCTCCTCTTCTCTTATCTCCACACAGAGTCATTTAGCCCTCCCAAATCTCTTCTCTTCTTTAGCTGCAATATCTCACAAAAAATCCTCTCTTCATGTTTTCTCTTTTTACCTTTGTTTACAAGGGATAAGAAGTGATGTGGAATGGTGGATGATGCTCACAACCTATAGGGTCTTTGATGGGCATCCAAAGCAAGATGAGGTAGCTTGGACTACACTCATTACATATGATTTGCAATAAGGGGATTTTGAGGAGTCTCTACCTATATCTTTTCAAGTGGATGGAAGAATGAGAAACTAAGCTCAAGGGCATTCATGTTTAGGTCTTCTCAAAGCATATGCAAACATGGAATGTAATGATTGCAAGATGTAGGATACACAAACTCTTTGAGAAGACATATACACATGGAATGTTTGTGGAAGCTCTTTCTTGACTACCAAGACCCATGGAATGCTTATTGTTTCAAGCATTTCAAGCTAAGTGCAATGGCTACCTCTCACATTGCCATGTGCACTCTCCCTCCTACAGCTATAGTAAGCTTACCTTCATGCCCAATCGAGTTGCCTTCTCCCACGAGCTCTCCGGTAGCTCCATGATCTAAGGTGCAAGCTCAATCATTGAGCTCCAAGCTCCATTGTCGCACATGAGACAAGAGAAGAAGAAGGGAAGAGAAGATGGAGAGCTTCTCCACCATGGTCCCTCACTCTCACACACTTACTCCCTTACTTCCTCTCTCAAGCACAAGCACAAGCAAGAAGAAGAAAAACAAGAGCTAGTTTTGGCCACACATAAGAATGAGCTTCTTCATTCACTTTTTGCCTTTTATATATGCCCTACCTCCTCCTTGGGCGCCCATCCCTTTTTTACATGACTAGCCATTTTAACCTAGGTCCTCTTTCCCTATTCCCTTCCTATTTACATTGTTCCTTCACCCATACCCGTATTAATTTACAAATTGCACAAGAAGGAAGCCAAGGCTCTTTTACAAAAAATTAGCGCTTTTATATTTAAAATTCACCTTTCCCTTTTTGCACTTGCCTTGGACTTTTTAATAGTTACTCCTGTGCTTTTGGCTTTTTTTCCCCTATTTTTATCATTAGGTCACCTTTTTCCACTTTGTCTTGCGTCTTTTGATTTTCTTTCACTTCCTTTGTACCACGGTTAACATTTCCCCCCTCTTAGCCAAGTGACAGTCCCATTGTACTTGTAGAGGTGAGGGCTCGTGTGGTTGAAGGTTTGCCATGTGGGTCGATGATGGAGCTTTGGGGAGATTGGCCATGGGGAAGAAGTAGAGCAAAATGGATGTGGGGTTGCGAAGGCCAAAAAGAGATTGAGTGGGTGGCAGGGGTCTCCAAGGTTGGTAGTTGGTCGTGGGTTATCAAATGTGCTTGAAAGGAAAAGGAAGTACACTACCTGGGGGTCTGCGTACCTCACTGTGCTACTGTACATGATGTCAATGCCAATGGAACTGGGAGCTAGGTCAAGCCTGTTGTGTTGTCCTATACTTGAGGACCCCGATCATGCAAGGGAAGGTGTTGTGAATGTGACTCAAGGAGATAGGTCTAATCATAAGTGAGTTTAAACTCCCTAAGTGTGTCCTGCCCTTGATGTGTCCTAAGTGTAAAGTGGGAGAAGGGGCTAGGGATATAATTGTCCCTAGGTGCAATGTCTGTGGCACTCTAATGATACATAGAAATTCCATTTCTTCCTTTTCTTATGCTTCATATTTGTCCTTTCTTTGCTTTCTTTCTTTCTTTTTCTCTTTTCCTTTAATATTTAATACATTAAGAGAGAGCACGCTAGACATCATCCCAATGCCCTTCAAGAGCTACATTGTGAGGAGTCCTAAGAGACTTGGTAAGGAAGGGTCTACTATGCAAGTAGCCTTTTATGCTAATACATACATTTAGGGGTTTTTTTTACAGGAAGGGATGACTACACTTGGTGAAGTGGCTATCTATTCATACATTCAAGGACCACCATACAAAAGGAAGGTAGGAGTGTGGCCCTCATCATAAGATGGGCCATTGCGAAGCTATCAATTCCTGTGTTGAGATTAAAAAAAGAGTGGCAATAGTCGAGCCTCTTTCGCCGTGGGCTTTTGCTTGAGCGAAATCCTAACTACCCTAAGATAATTACATGTAGCATGATGAATGCAAGGTCGAGGCAAGATGAGAACTTTTTGAGGAAGTACGTGATGGATGGGCGGATGTCATGCTCAATGAAAATGAAGCACTCCTCTGGACTCCCTACATTCACATTATAGATCCTTGGAAAATCATACTTTCCATGCACATCCGAGTTATAATCTACCCCTATTCTCTGCAGATATGGCATGTAGGTGGGATTATGTATACTAGCAAGCCAGTCACTCAAGCAGAAAATACTTTGGGAAGCTCATGACTCCCCTTTCTCAGGACACCCTGGCTATGCCAAGACCCTCAATGCAGTCAAAAAGAGCTATTATTGGGAGAGGCTTAAAGGCGACGTTCTCAAATATTTCACTGAATGTTTTTCTTGTCAACACATTAAGACCGAACATGTCAAAATGCCAGGGAAGTTGCAACCACTCGACATTCCCCAAATGAAATGGGAATTCATCAGTATGAACTTTGTTGTTGGCCTGCCCCAAGTTCAGGGAGGTTACAACTCCATTATGGTTGTGGTTGATATGCTCACCAAGGTTGCACATCTTATCCCTATTAAGACAAACTATAAATCCTCAGACATTGCAAGGTTATTTATCAAGGAGATATTCAGACTACATGGGTTACCCAGAAGAATCATTAGTGATCGTGACTCTCTCTTCACATCACACTTCTGGAGGGCTATCTTCGAAGCCATTGGACTCAACTCTGTTTCAGTACAGCTTACCATCCCCAAATCGATGGTCAAACGGAGTGAGTCAACCAAGTCATTGAGGATATGCTAAGGGCACACTGTTGCCGCAAACCCAAAAAGTGGATTCAATATTTGCCACTGGTTGAGTTTGCCTACAATGCTTCTTATCAAGAAAGCATTCGGATGACCCCTTTTCAAGCATTGTATGGGCACGACTGTCATAGTCCTTTAAACTTCTCGGATCTGACCTTGAGGGTTGAAGCTTCAAAGCAGATGCTGGAAGATATGGATGACCAAATCAAGTCAATAAGACAGGACATCCAAGCCACCAAGGACAGACATAAGGCTTACGCGGACCTAAAACGTCAAGATAGATCCTTCATCAAAGGAGACATGGGCTTCATTCGCGTACGTCCAAAGAAGAGTTCCCTATCCTTGGGTGAATGCAAGAAGATAAGTCCAAGGTATTGCGGACCCTACAAGATTCTCAAGTGCCTAGGATCAAATGCTTACAGAATTCAACTCCCTGAGAACCTAAAAGTTCATAATGTATTCCATATCACTCTACTGAAAAAGTATGTACCTAACCCTAGTCATGTGCTTGATGATCAACAAGTTGTAATGCCTAGCCAAGGAGTCCTTGAGCAATAGCCTGGCAAGATCTTAGATGTTAGTGTTAGATATGATCAATGCCCCACCCTCATTAGGTGCTACCAATGATCCATGGTGCTCAAAGTTGTAAGGCCCCCCTTATGAGGAGAAGCCAAATGTGAGCCCGAACATTGATTGAGTCCTGACTTGTATATCAGATGAGGTCTATGTGATCGGACGGCAAAAAGGTGACCGTTGTGGGTCTAATCTTTGGGTTAGACAGAGTGGTTAAGTTGGTAGCAACTCGAGGCACATTGCATCGAGTTGCGGGGTAAGGGAGTTAAAAGGGGCCCCTATTTTGGGGTCCGAGGGCTGCGGAAGCAGCCCCTGGTGGCTGGGGGGTCCTAGGGGGGCCAGCGGCCCCCTTGGCAAGGGTTCGGGGGCAGCGCCCCCGGCCCGATGGTAAAGGGAATATTCCCTGGAATATTCCCTAGCCGACTAGTGAAGGCTCATATGGTCGGTCACAGCAGGCCGACCTAACGGCCTTTGCAAGCTATAAAATCTAAACTCCTTCACAACCATCGATCACTCATCTTTCACCCAGTCAGAGTTGTTATTCCAACTAGCCTTAAGCTCTTCGCCTATCTTCTGTCTAGATCGCCATCTAAGCTTCACACAAGGGAAGCGCACAGGTGGACAGAGCCATCTTTATATAAGTTGTTTGGAGTTAAAGAATTTATTGATTCTCCTCTTATCTGTTGTGTACTCTCTATCTCTTTCTCAGATTCTGCTCGCTGTGCCGTGTAATATTTTACATGGTATCAAAGCCCAGGGGGCTCTAGAGATCGGAGAGTGTGCAAGAGGCAAAGGCTTCAACAGCAAAGAGAAACTATGTCGACTTCCAGAAGCGGATCTGGCGCATCAGGAAGCGGTGCAGGAGGTGGTGCTGCTATACCGGCTATTCAAACCCTGAGGATTCATCCACCAACCTTCAGTGAAGGCAAGTTAGATGGTACAAACTACACCTTGTGGAAGTTCAAAATTACAACTATCCTTGATTCTTATGAGCTTCTGGAGACTGTGCTGGGGACTGACGCAGAACCACAGCCTACCCCCGACCCATCAAATCCTAGTGTGATGATTCCTCCGAATGCAGATCTTCTACGAGCTTGGAAACGAAGGAATGCAGATGCATTGTGTGCCTTAGTTACAAGCTGTTCTAACAGTGTTCTAACTTTGATTCAGCATACAACCAAAGCGTCAGAGGCTTGGAATGTACTAAGGAGTCAGTATGAAACAAAAACTTGGAGAATCAACTAGCAGTGGAGAAGTTTGCTGAAGGAGAGATGGTTGAAGCATTCATCACTCGGATTAAGAACTAGCACTGGGATACAAAAGATTAGCGAAGAGCTAGCTCGGAGGTGTCTTCGGATTTGTCCACAAAAGTTTGATGGACTAGTAACTACCCTTAATACTCAGGTGAGACCTCAAGCTTTGACTTTTGAGGAGTTTTGCTCATTATTAATGGAGGAGTTGAGGCTAAAAGCCCGAGAAGGAAGCAACAATGGAGATGCTGCATTCTCTGCCAATGCAAAAGGCAAAGGTGGTTCCTCCACCAAAAATGATGGTGACAAAAAGAAGAAGGGTGGCAAGAAGAAGTTCCAAGGAGAGTGCTTCTATTGCAAGAAGAAAGGACATGCAATTGCAGATTGTCGTGTCAAGAAGGCATATGAAAAGAATGATACCCTTAAAAGTAAAGGGAAAGAGACAGCCAATACGGCTGAAGTAGAGTTGGAATTATTCATGGCGACCATTGAGGAAGTGTGCTCCTCGGCGCAAGAAGAATCTACCACTGACTCATGGGTGTTGGATAGTGGGGCCTCCCATCACATGACCAACAAGAAAGGTCTATACAGTTCTATGCAACCTCTACAAGAATCCATCACTGTGACGGTTGGAAATGATGCTAAATGCCCTGTTGTGGGCACAGGTACTATTTCTTTTGTTTCTGCAAATGGTGAAGTCAAAAAGCTTTCAAATGTGTTGTATGTTCCCGAAATCAGGAGAAATCTGTTATCAGTTGCTGCCATAACTGATCTTGGTCATGAAGTGAGGTTCAAGAAGACATGTGCAGAAATTCTTGATAGTGCTGGCACAATTATTGGCAAAGGAGAAAGAAGGAACAACCTGTATGAGCTAAGTGCTCTTACAGCCACCCCTGGAGTGGGCACAAGTAAGCTTTGGCATGAAAGGTTTGGACACATCGGATTTGCAGTGTTGAAGGAGATGCAAAAGCAAGGTATGGTTGCTCACCTACCTACAATAACTGAATTAAAGGAACCATGTGAAGCTTGTATGATGGGCAAGCGACAGAGAAAGGCATTTCCACAAGAAAGCAAGAATAGAGCACAGGCTCCTCTAGAGTTGGTGCATGCTGACTTGTGTGGTAAGATGCCTACACAGGCCTTGGGGGGATCTTCTTATTTTATGTTGATTGTCGACGACTACAGTAGGAAGATGTGGGTGTACTTCCTTTGTGATAAGGCTCAAGCTTTTGGTAAGTTTAAAGAATGGCTAAAACTTGTTGAGAATGAAACAGGGAAAAGTGTGAAGAAATTTAGAACAAATGGTGGTGGTGAGTTCAACTCAAAGGAGTTTGAAGGCTTTTGCAAGAGCAAAGGGATCAAGCGTCAATTGACGATGCCTCACACACCTCAGCAGAACGGTGTTGTGGAATGCAGGAATCGCACCATTGTGGAGATGGCAAGATGCATGCTAAAGGGCAAGGGATTGCCTAACCATTTTTAGGCTGAAGCTGTTAATACTGTAGTCTACATTCTAAATCGGAGCTACACAAAGGCTCTCAAGGGAAAAACACCTCATGAGGCTTACACTGGTAAGAAACCATCTGTCTCACATTTCAGAATTTTTGGGTGTGAATGTTATGCTCATGTTCCAGATGAGAAGAGAAACAAGTTAAAACCAAAAAGTAGAAAATGTATCTTCTTGGGTTATAGTGATGAGCAGAAGGCTTACAAATTATATGACCAAGAGACAAAGAAGATCATCGCAAGCCGTGATGTGGTGTTTAAGGAGAAGCCATATACAGTGGAGGAGGAGAAGGCAAGTTCTTCCATTTTATCATCAAGCGAAGAAGTAGTCCACTATGAACCTGTCCCGAGAGCTGTCCCTATCCTTAAGGAGGAGGAAGCATCATCTTCAGATGATGAGGAAAAAGTTCACCAACCTGACATCACCCCACCGGAAAAGCCATTGCCATGCTGGGTGAAGCAGCTCTATGACCACAATAATCCTATGCCTGTATCTATTGAGGAGAAGGCAGATGGACCAAGGAGGTCTTAGAGAATAGAGGAGCAAAGGAGGGCATCTGCTCACATAGTCAATATGGCCTTGATGGTTGAGATTATGAGAGAAGTAAAGGAGCCAACTGACTTAGAAGAAGCACTTGCAGATCCATCATGGAAGGTTTCTATGCAAGCGGAGTATGACAGCATAATGAAGAATGACACTTGGGAGCTAGTGGATCGACCAGCAAAGCGGAAGGTTATTGGCACCAAGTGGATCTGGAAGGTAAAGTACAAGGCTGATGGTACCTTAGAAAAGAACAAAGCTAGACTGGTTGCCCAAGGATTTTCACAAGTTGAAGGGTTTGATTTTCAAGAGTCATTTGGCCAACTGCCAGAATGACCACTATTCGCACAGTACTTGCAGTGGCTGCCCACAAGAAGTGGCCAGTGTACCAAATGGATGTTCAGTCATCGTTCCTAAATGGTGACCTCAAGGAGGAGGTGTATGTGGATCAGCCACCAGGGTTTGAGGCCCCCCATTCTGAGAACAAAGTGTGTAAGCTGAAGAAGGCATTATATGGGCTGAAACAAGCCCCCAGAGCATGGTACCAACAGATAGATAAGTTCTTTTTAAACCTAAACTTCAAAAGATGTGCCTCAGATGCTAACTTGTATGTTTACAGGGATGCTAAAAAGTCTGTAGTGATTGTCCTATATGTGGATGACCTTCTTATTACAGGTGACTATGAAGATATGATCAACCAAACTCGAAAGGCTTTGAGTTCTGAGTTTGAAATGACAGACTTGGGCTTGCTGCACTATTGTTTGGGGATTGAAGTCTGGCAAGAGCCAGGAAATATCTTCATCTCTCAGAAGAAGTATGCATGGGAGATCTTGAAGGCATTTGGTATGACTGAGTGCAAGGAGATAGCTACACCTATGGAGGTGAATGCAAAGTTATCCGTCGAGGATACATCAGTACTAGGAGACATTGGGAGGTATAGGAGGTCGGCAGACTGATCTACTTGTGTAACACCAGACCAGATATCAGCTTTGTTGTTGGTGTTTTGAGCAGGTTCTCAAACAAACCTCATGAGAGTCATTGGAAGGATGGGATGCATGTGCTCAGATACTTGAAGGAAACTCTTGACTATGGTATCACATACAGTTTCAAAACTTCTCTTGTGGGGAACTGTGACTCAGATTGGGCAAGAGACAGCAGTGATTCCAGGAAGTCAATTTCTGGTTATTGTTTCTCTTTGGGTTCAGGAATTTTCTCTTGGATTAGTAAGAAGCAGCCAACAGTGGCATTGTCTTCTACCGAAGCAGAGTATAAGGCAGCTTGTTTTGCTGCATGTGAAGCACTATGGTTGAGAAGGATTCTATGGCATATGGGAGTGCAGGATGAAGAACCAACAGTGCTGAGATGTGACAATCAGAGTTGCATCGCCATTGCCAAAAATCTTGTATTTCATGCACGCACCAAACATATAGAGATCCAGTATCACTATGTGCGTGATTTGATAGAGAATGGGATAGTGGAATTGGTCTACTATCCAATAGAGGAGAATGGAGCAGATATCTTCACCAAAGCACTTACGAAGGATTTGCTTCAAGTTCATCTTTAGAGACTCGGCATTGGGCCGAGGAGATAGTTCACCTATGGGTGGACATTGAGGGGGGGTGTTAGATATGATCAATGCCCCACCCTCATTAGGTGCTACCAATGATCCATGGTGCTCAAAGTTGTAAGGCCCCCCTTATGAGGAGAATATCGGATGAGGTCTATGTGATCGGATGGCAAAAAGGTGACCGTTGTGGATCTAATCTTTGGGTTAGACAGAGTGGTTAAGTTGGTAGCAACTCGAGGCACATTGCATCGAGTTGCGGGGTAAGGGAGTTAAAAGGGGCCCCTATTTTGGGGTCCAGGGGCCGCGGAAGCGGTTCCTAGCTGGGGGGGTCCCAGGGGGGGCCAGCGGCCCCCCTGGCAGGGGTCCGGGAGTAGCATCCCCGGCTCGATGGTAAAGGGAATATTCCGTGGAATATTCCTTGGCCGACTAGTGAAGGCTCATATGGTCGGTCAACAGGCCGACCTAACGGCCTTCGCAGGCTATAAAAGCTAAACCCCTTCACAGCCATCGACCACTCATCTTTCACCCAGTCAAAGTTGCTAGATTGCCTTCGGGCAGATTATGGATAGCCTTCGGACGGATTATGGAATAGCCTTCGGGCTAGATTATATGATGTATTCCAAAGATAAATAAGATCAATTGTTGAAAAGGAACTTGTTTGACATTGTTTTTCTATGTCAGCACTTAAGTTACGTGAAAGAACCGGTGACTAATTGGCTAATTAAGGAAGCTGTTTTATGCGTGTCCAACTAAATGTGGTAGGTAATTAGTAAACTAAAGCAACCCTGAGAAAAGTGTGGTGGATGTGGCCATGGGTCCGTCCTACGGATTTTCTCAAAGAAGTTGACAGCAAGGTAACGATGACTTAGAATCTAGGAAGCTAGAGACCCGATTTGTGCTATTTTAGGGGAACGGAATGGGACTATGCCTTATGGGCAGAAAGGTCGAGCTTTTCATCCCTCTCGTTTCCCATTCTCCTTGAACCAAGTGCAACATGAATCTGCTTCGACCTTAACGTTTCTACGTAAAGTAGTTCGCCTGGGGTTCGATGCTAGCTGCCGTTCTAGGAATTTGACCACTAGGAAAACCTTGATTCAAGTTGGTCCTAAGTGGGAACGGTTGGAATGCTTCTGCTTCGTGGCAGACTCGGGAAGACCTAGATCGCAAACCCCGTGACATTCCGTGGGAGTACAGGACGGCGCTTTTTTGGACTCTCTTCCCGATGGGCTGCTAAAACATGTCCTGCAAGTGAACAGGTGGACACGTTATATCTAGCTCATCGTGGGAATGCCAAGCGGCGCTTTTTGGACTCTCTTCCCGATGGGCTGCTAAGACATGTCCTGCAAGTGAACAGGTGGACACGTTACATTAGGGCTGGTTGTAGGGGTGCACTCTTGGAGACCATACCTTAGGGCTCTTCTTGTAATTTCCAACTTCCTTTTTAGCCCTTGTACTAAGTTCACACCTTTAGCCTGGGTCACATGTAGCATAGTATTCAAGAAGGCTTGTTATTGAACTTCCATACCTACCTCCATTGCTTCTGCCCTTGCCCAATGCCCTAGCTTGTTCACTTTCTACCAAGGCAAGGCATTCGACAAGGTCCCTAAGTCTTCCAACGGTCTTTTCCTCCCAAGACCTTGCCTCATTCTCCATCTGTTCTATGACCTTATTGTGGCATTGAGACAGCATCATTACTATTTGTTCTTGCTCCTTCCAGATCTCGAGCATCTTCTCTTTATGCTATCTCGGGTAGTTCAACTGCTCTTCCAGTTGTTCTTGCTCTAGGAGGGCTACATGGAATCATTTTTCCACTTCTGCCAGTCTTTTGGTCAACACCTTATCTTTCTATGCCTTGGCCTCATGTAGTTCTTTAATCTGCCCTTCCTTTTACTATTTCTCCTTATGAAACTTTGCATAGACTTGGGTCCTTACTCTTTCCAACTCCTCAGTGAGCTCATCTCTAATTTTCCTCAGTTTCTTGAGGTGCTCCTCCATGTCCTTATTTTGTTGTAAGAGGGTTGAGAAATTCCTCTCCAGTCCTATCTCCTCCCCTCCTGCCTGTGCATCTTAGGGCTCTTTTTCTAGCTCCTTCTTCAAATCGCTTATTTGCCTCTATTGGGTGGCTATTTGCTTTTTCTTCTCCATGATGGTAAGTTGAGAATGCCTCTCTTTTCATCTCCAGCTCTACCAACACTACCTTCCTCTCTTCCTTCACCTTTTCTAGTTAGGGGCTAGCATCTCTTTTACATATTTGTCTCATAACTTACTAGCCACTAGCGTAGTCGAGGGTATGGATGTCATCAAGACTTCTATCCTGGACTCATGGCTTTCCTTAACTCCGCATCTACAACCACCACATTGGCCTCTTTGTTCCTAATAATGGGGCTCCTCCATTTAGTGTCGAGCCAAGGTACTGCACTATGTGTTAACTAGGTATTATGCCCAAACCATCACATTGCTTTGGTTCACTGTGGCTTCTATAGTTTCCTGTGTGGTAGTAGGCATTACATCCATGATAGGTGGTGGTGGATGTAATGGAGCCTTCCCCTTGTGTGCCACTACAGGTCCTTGACCCACTTTTGCCACTCTATGGAGCTAGTGTTGCCTGGTGTATCTTCTAGGCTCCTCCTAGCCAACTCTTCTACTTGGGAGGGTTGCTTAATTGACAGCCTTATGGCAAGAGATGTCTACTCATTGTCTTCCCTTTTTAGTCTTTCCTCTTCTCTTTGCTTCCTCCTTCGTTGCTCCTCTAACTTCATTGATTCTTCATGTGCAGCTTCCAAGCCTTTGTCCTCTTTTGCTGTAGTTCTCTTCTTTTTGCCTAGATTTCTCAACATGATTTTTTCCTTTCCTCCTTGGCTTGATGGGACAAATCCCTCCTCCTTTTTCTCACTAATGGTTCTTTTACTCAAACCCTCATGTTGTCATCGGGCTTGGGGGTGAGCTTTCTTCTTCTTTGCTACATCAATGATTTGTTTCACCACTTGCTCCTCCATCAGCCTATCTTCGAGGTTCTGAATGCTTCCATATTTGAGCTGTTGAAGGCTCTTGTTTCAATAGCCAAGCCATATTTGGCCAGTTTTGCAGATTTTCCCTTGTGAGGGTGAAGCTGTGTTTTTTGTAGTGACAGAATTTTTTGCAATGTTCTGTAATGGCATCTGATTCTCTTTCACAGATTATCACTGAAAAGCTTGACAAGAACAACTTCCAAGCATGGAAGTTTAGAATGACGAATTTCCTTATGGGAAAAGGATATTGGGAATTTGTTGCAGGAAATGAAGAAGAACCAGTTCTTCTTGATGTTCCCAATCAACAGCAAATGCAGGCATTTAAAACATGGCATGAGAGAGCCAGGAAAGTTATGTACTGGCTGTCTATCAGCATTTCAGACTCTATGATTGTGCATATTCAAGATGCAAGTACGCCAAAGGATGCATGGGATACTTTGTCAAAAATGTATAGCACAAATACGCAAGCCAGGAAAATGCAGCTCAAGCAAGAGTTGCATAATGTGCAAAGAGAAAATATGAGCATCAATGACTACCACATGAAAGTGAAGAAGATTGCAGATGCACTTGCTTCCATCGGGTCGCCAGTGGAAGATGATGATTTAGTTTCTGTGACCTTGAACGGTCTAGGAAAGGATTATGCACAGTTTCGGACATCCATTTCAGTTCGTGAAAGATTTCCTGATTTTGAGGAGCTAATTGCTCTTCTAATTTCTGAGGAGCAAAGAAATGGTGGTGCATCTTCTTCAGGAGGAACTTCAAAAGAAGCTGTCTTCTACTCAAATGCTGGAAGAGGTAGAGGCAGAGGTAGAGGAGGCCGATTTGGAGGCCGTGGCAGAAATCAGAATATGCAGCAAACTCAAGAAAACCAGTCCTATGGAGGAGGACGTGGTAACTCTAGAGGCAGGGGGAGCCAAAGAGGTCGTGGTGGATGGCAAAGAGGTCAAAATGCAAACAGTAATGTTGAATGTGCCTTAGGTGGACTAGCAAGTCCCCTTTGGTGCATTTGGACTTGTGAGAAATGCGGGATCTAGAGCATGGCAAAAACGGAAGCTATGGAGGATGGAAAAAGAAGTGTAGACTCATGATGGAAAGGACACTGTTTGTTACACAAGTGAATTGGGTTCCAAGATTGAGACTTGGACTCATAAACACAATCTTGTGTATGTGGATAATGACATTGACACTTTACTGGAATGAAAAGAGTACTATCATTGCATTAAGAAAGGAAGCAAGTACAATGCTTTATAGGAAAGTAGGAAACTGCAGTAGGCACCATTGTGCATATGGGATAAGTTAGCCTGCATATCCTTGACCCTGAGACTCCATATAAAGAGGCTGTTTGAGTGTGATTGCTGATTCTCAACACCCCTCCTCAATCACAACTAGAAAAGGCACAAAGTGTGTAGAGGCTGTAATGAGAACCACCTGCAAAGTGTGGGCATACCACAGACATGGCAAAACACCAGAGGCTGTCGCAGAAAAAGCTAAGTGTGGGTACCATAAACATGGTGGACATCCAGAGGCTGTAACAGGGGCCTCACAAAGTGTACAGGGACTTAATGCCAAGTTACATAAGGAGTTTACAAAGCTTATGGCAGGAAGCATTTGGGCAAGGAAAATACAAGGCTATTAAAACAGTCTATCAGAATTATGAGAGTACAAGGACTGATGAGTCTTGTCCTTCCGATCCTAGTGGTCTTCATCTTCATCTTCTTCTTCCTTTGCTCCATTTTCTTCTTCTTCTTTGACTGCGACTAGATAGGCCTTTTGGGATCTCTTTCTTGCGTGGCAGAACTTCTCGGTGTGTCCGGTCCTTTTGCAGAAGTCACAAAAGAGCTGATCCTTCTTGCCTTTGTACCTGTTCCCAACATATAATGCATGCTCATCTCTAGAGGTACTTGGTTCTTCTTTAGTTTTTAGCTTCTTTTCTTCTTCTAACAGTGATGCCTGGATATCAACAAGTTCAGGATTTGGCATGTTGATTAAAGTTGTTGATACATTATTATATTCAGGAGGCAAGCTCTTAAGTAGAACACCGATGCAAACATCTTCATCCATTTTAATGTTGATTCCTGCAAGTTGGGTTAGGAGTCCTTCCATGTAATTAAGATGTGTGGCAAGTGATGTGCTGGACTTCATTTCAAGCCTGAAGAATTCAATTAGGAGACCATACTTTGATGATTTAGATTGTGCACCGAACAGGGTGTCAAGTCTTTTCCATGTATCATGTGAGGTCTCACAGTTATCCACATGGTGGATATAACTGTCGTCTAGCTCCAGTTTGATAATGGCCTGAGCTCTGTCATCATTCTTTTGCCAAGTAGTTGCAAGGTCCGCGTCCCGAGGTTTCTTCTCTTTGCCATTTGTGATGGCCCAGAGACCCTTTTTCATCAAGATGAGCTTGATGCGGGTTTGCCAGGTGTGAAACCCGACTCCTTTGAATCGAGCATTTGGAGAGTCTTTGCCCATGTTAGATTTACGGGAACAGTAGCAAATCAACTTCAGACTTATTAGATTTAAGCAACAGAAGAATTGGTTGAGAGACACAAGTGCTAAAAAACACTAACTGAGTGTCAATGAATACCAGATCTGCAAAAGTCTTTTACTCTTTTAAAATCCAAGTGATCTTCCCCTTCTTGATTTGATGCTGATGCCTTCAGATCTGAGTGACAATACTTTAATGAACTTCAGAGAGTATTGCTCAGTGATTAAAATCACTGTTGATAACTTCAGTGAGAGAAACAGTGAAAAATGTCAAGATTTTGAAGCTTTGGCTATGGTGGAATTAGGGTTTCTGAGACAGGGGCCTGGTTTTTTGCTGATTGCAGGAGCTACAGTGGATCATTTTCAAAAATTTTTATATGCCTCGGAAGATGATTTCATGGGCTACCAAAGCCCTATCATAATCGTCAAAATCATGGACAGTATGCAGCACGCAGGGGGCGCGAACAGAATCGGCACAATCTGGGGCAGCGACGTCGAATTTGTGCAATGCCAGAGCTGTAGCTTGCCAATGTGGTTATTTGTTGTGCCAGCATGAAGCGTCTTGAGCAGAGGAACAACTCCCTAGAAGAAATCGTGGGCTGAAATGGCCTGGTTGAAGAGTTATGGAAGCTCCAAGTAAGGTAGGTCCTGTCTGGCTATGGCAGACACAGAGCAGAGATTGAGGATTTTCACAATGCTGAGCTCCAAATGGTCCAATATCCTGGATTGATGTGATACAGGGAAGCTTTGTGAGTTGGGGAATACTTTTCCAGAAGGAAGCTCCAAGAGATTTGACCTGTGGAGTGAGATATAAGCAGCTCAATCTGACAGGGTGCTGCTGGCTATGGCTGCCATGGAAGCTTCAGTGAGAGTAGAGTTGGGAGATGAAGTCATGAGCTGACATTGAGCTAGACTGAGGCTGAAAGGAATCAAGAGAGGCTAGACAAGCAATGCCATGCCCAACTGGGCTCTGATACCATGTGAGAAATGCGAGATCTAGAGCATGGCAAAAACGGAAGCTATGGAGGATGGAAAAAGAAGTGTAGACTCATGATGGAAAGGACACTGTTTGTTACACAAGTGAATTAGGTTCCAAGATTGAGACTTGGACTCATAAACACAATCTTGTGTATGTGGACAATGACATTGACACTTTACTGAAATGAAAAGAGTACTATCATTGCATTAAGAAAGCATTAGGGCCAAAAACGCTTCAAAAAATGCACTTTTGTTAATCACGGGATTAAGGAAAGGGCCAAAGAGAGTTCGCCACGTGTGCAAGAATATGGTATTCTTGTCTCCTCTTTTTTAGAGATAGTGGAGTCCATTTCGTGATTCTCTCTTCTTTTTTAGCCAAAACCCCTAAAGTCTAACATGTTTTGGAGTCCCAAAGACGTTATTTACTTACAAATCTGACAAAATACGTGACAGAGATGTGAAGAAATTAATAATGAGTTTTTTGAAAGTCGGGAGATCTTTCAATATTGTTTTTGGCGCCCAATACATACTCGTTTGTATTCTTGGCGCTACTTTTTAGTTCATTCACCCCTCTTTGAGCTTCTTTCTCTACGCTTTCATTCTTTTCATGGCTTCCTCCAGGCGCCCTTCTCGTTTAATACACTCTTGCACAGTCTATAGCCAGGGAGCAGATGGAAATTTTGAGCCCAAAACCTTTGTTGTAAACGATTGGGTTACCATGCTGCCATCTTGCAAGGGCTCTCATAAGGTGAAAAGAAGAAAACGAGATGATATAAAACATCATTGGAAGGGGCGTATCATTGCCTTCAAAATTATGCCCGAAGGCTGGTTTGTCAAGGTGCAACATGTTTACATGGCCAAGGATATGCACTTGCCTCCAAACGAATGTGTTCCCCAACAAACACATTGTAAGTTATTATTTGAATAACGTATATAATTCTTTTCCATTTATGCAAGTTCTAACAAACGGTTCGTCATTGTAGATATCTTTCCATCAACAAGTATTGAATGGCAACTTGTGGAAAGCCTAAGTGGGACTTTCCATGCCATTCATAAGGTATTGGCAGACATTATTTATGCCGATCAAACTGTGTCTTTTTTTAGTGAATGCAAGATTTTTATATATTATGCACAGTATGTGGTTCCCTCTAAAGCGGATAGGTATGGGAATATCGAAGATTTGCCATTGCCAAGTCTTTCATCTCTAAACTGGGAGATTCCTGACAAGGTAACGGTGCAGAGTTTCAAATTCAAAATATCTCAGGATATTAAAAAGTCCATGACAGCTGGAAGGATCTCAAGAAGAATACGTTTATCATGGTTTGTACCCCTCCATATCTTCGTGGCTTGCTTCAAAACAGCAAATTTACAAAGAACAAAGGTATCCTGGCTAAGTAGAAACTTTTCGGAAGAGGAGCCTGCCAGCACTGCAAGAAAAAATGTAACAAGTTGGTAAAAAGGGGTCCCTAAAAAAACCAACAATATGAAAAAGACTTACATTCACTCCATCTATCTTGAGTATCTTTGAATCTATTGTCCTGCAGACATTTGAAAAGCACTCTTTTTCCATAAGTATATGTATGACTTTGTGACTTTGCAATGGTACTTCTTGTTAGAGAGAGTTATATGGTTTTCTAGGATCAACAATATCCTCATATGTGGTGTCCAAGAAGGTAGTCAGGTGCCTGCCAGCACTGCAAATGGAAACATGTAACTAAAATAGATAATCAAATAAAATAAATAATTAACCAAAAAGCAAGCAGTATTCCATTCAACCCACATTCTTCCTTGGCCATGGATACCACTTAGAGAGTTCATGAGGATAATTTCTCTAGTGAGTGTATCCGATGTAATAAAAAAATTTATGGTAGTTGTGATGGAATCAAAAGCTTTGAAAGACATTGTTATATTTGAACCAAATCTCAAAAAAAAATCCATTGATAACAGTGGATCAACAATACACATAATTTTAGAGATTTATTGGCTAAGAGATGCAATCAATGTCCTAAAGCTAATAGCAAAAATAAAGGAGTGTTATTTGCAATCAATAGCACAATTATTCTATATACTAAAATTTTTTAGAGTCAAAATGCCTTACCTTATGCAATAATAAACTACAGAATCTAACAATTAAATATCCTTTTTACAACTAGCATGGACTTGTCCTCATGAGATATGCTAAGATAGTCCTCTTCCTCAGAAGTGCAAGAAACATTAATAACCATTTGTCCATACACCTCACCCATTCTCTTATAATTAACAAGTCCAAGTACATCGATTTTTCTCTTGCAAACATCATCCTCGGTACCTTATTCTGCTAATCATATTAAAATCTTTATTCATTAGGGTGATCTTATGAGCATGAGCAGCAACAATGTAAGGATAATTCATAAATTCATAAAGTCAACCATGTGAGGATAAGTTGATATGACGCGAGAGCAGCAAAGCCAAATTTTCGTAGGGTCATATTCGCACCGTATCGTGGAGCAGTTCATACGGCGCGAGCGTGGCAAAAAGCATAATGTTTGGTACTATACTTTTCGCTGCATATCATGGATGACTTGATATGGTGCAAGAGTGGCACAACAAAATCTCCGTAGGGGTCCTCCTCCCTGAGTATCGTGAAGGAGTAAACATGCACGTGCAAAGTACACCCCCTTGTAATGACTTATTTTTTGTGATATCTTAAACCTATCAAAAAAATCCAAAAAAATTTCCATGAGTTCATTAGGTTTTGAAAAAATTTTATAAAATTTTAAAGATTTTTTGGAGCTCATTTTCTATTTTTAAAAATATTTTTAAGCAAAAAATAGCCTTAAAAAGACCCAAAAAATCACAAAAAAACCACCCAAAAATAGCATGGCCGATACGACGCGAATATGGGTAACCGAGCGTCTCGGTTACCCATATTCGCGTCGTATCGGCCACATACGACGCGAATATGGGTAACCGAGCGTCTCGGTTACCCATATTCGCGTCGTATCGGCCATGCTATTGTGTGGTTTTTTGTGATTTTTTGGGTATCTTTTAGGCCGTTTTTTGCTTTAAAATATTTTTAAAATAGCAAACGAGCTAAAAAAAAGCTTTAAAAATTTCTAAAAAATTTTCAAAGCCTAATAAAGTTATGTAATTTTTTTTTGTGAAATGGAGACTAATTATTTTGATGGTCTTTTTTTTGTGAAATTGAGATATATTACATTTGAAAAAAGATATACAATGATAAAGCATCAATAATGTAGTGATGCTTTCAATTATAAAATCAATCTGCTTTAGAATCAGAGTTCTGAGAGAAAGAAATAGATTCAAGTCCTTTCTATTTCTTCTTACAAATCAAGGGAATAGATCTTAAGAGATTTGCTAGGATATGATATCATGAGTAGTATCATCCCATGACATCAAGCCACCATTTAGGTATTGAAATCTGATAGTGCTAATAAGAATCACAATTGAAGATATTGAAACTTGAAACCCCATAGTGCTAATCATAGTTGAGGGTATGATGAGAAAAATACTCCCAAGAGCTAATATTAAGTAAGAAGTTGTATCCTTCATATTCTTCGAAGCATCCTGCACACATAAAATCATCTTAGTCCTAAAGTTGATATGATACACAATATCACTAATACTTCTATCTATTACTTGTTTAATTTTTTTATATTTTAAGAGACAAAATTGAATAATAAATATTTTTAATCTATTACTAGGTAAATATTTTTATCTCCCAGAAATCAAAGTACTTCCTTTCTTCTAATTATAATATATTATCCTTGTCTTATCAATTAGTCCTTGCTAAAAAGTTGATATTACAACACTGTATAATGAAGATATTCTATTTTCAAGTGTCAAGATCAAAGTGAAAATTTTCACTTTCTATTCTATTAGGTTAAGGATTATCCTTAGTATATCTATCCCTACCAATTTGCATCAACACCATGGGACTCTTTTACCCATTTTCTTATGAATCAAATTGAAGAGATTGAAGAAAAAGCTTGGATTTAGTTGAAACAAAATCTTACAGAATGGATATCTTAGGGGTTGAAGTAAAGATGCGGCTTGGATGTCCCAACCTAGTTGGGTTTGCTGAAAACTAACAAGATGATCTCGTCTCAGGTCCATGGAGGACCATATCTCTATAGCTCAATCGGCAAGTAAGTGGTATTGATCCTCTGTGTAGAGACTCTTTTGATTGTTGATCACCTTCTCAAGATTTTGTGAAAGGAGACGAAGGGAGACGAAGGGAGACCAATGCACGCTGCTGGTAAGAACCGGACGTGATTTTGGTGAGAAATTTTACGACAGAGTAAAATCTACTTTAAGAACTAAGAAACAAAGTGAAGAGGAGAGAACGATGATTCAAATAAATGCAGGCGAAAAAAGAAGCGTGATTTTGGTGGGAAACATGATAGTAAAATATTCAAAATGAAAGAATAATGGCCGAAAAGTGACCTCTGACATGAGTTAACGTCCTTAGGCATTTAATGGCTAACCTCTTAAATTAATAATAAATTCTCTCATTAATCACGTCTGAATGGCCAAATTTGGAGGGTTCATTATTTTAAAACCTCAACTAATTAGTAACTTAATCATTTTCTTACAAGTGCCATTTTTGAAACGTTTTTGGCCCTAATGGGAAGCAAGTACAATGCTTTATAGGAAAGTAGGAAACTGCAGTAGGCACCATTGTGCATATGGGATAAGTTAGCTTGCATATCCTTGACCCTGAGACTCCATACAAAGAGGCTGTTTGAGTGTGATTGCTGATTCTCAACAGGACTTAGGTGGTCGGGGTATTTTTGGATCACTTTTGGAGCTCACTCTTGACACAAGTTGAACTTGCAACCTTTGCTAGAAGAAGGAGTTTCCTCTAGTGGTAGTAGCGCTGAGGCCGATTCAGTTCTAAAGAGTGGTGTAGTACTACATTGAACATATTCTATTACACCTAGATGGTCCAACCAAGTATAGCTTCATTCTATCCTGATGACTTCTCTTTTGATCCTAATGATGTTGGCTTCTTGTGGCTTGGAATCTACTTATATCTATTCATTCACTCGACCATCTGTATCATACTCTGTTGTCTCGGCCTCTTCCTCACTTTCCTCATTTGTAGAGTTGCAATCTTCATACTCGTCGCCCAAATCCTCATATTCTAACTACTTGTCATTTCCTATGCTTTTACTCTTAGCCTTTCTTTTGTTCATGATTAGTGCCCAATTGTAGGTTAGGTTCAAGTCATGTCCTTTGGTCCACTACCACTTTGGTTCCTTCATGATGTCCTTGAGGGGTTTGAGATTGGAAGCTGGGTTTAGCAACTAGCTCTTTCATCGTGTTCAAGCATGCCCTAGAGTTTGGATTTGTTAAATGAAATGTGGGAAGGGATAGGTGTTGGTTGACTGCTAGAGCTCCTAGCCATCATGCAAAGTGGTACCGATGGTATGGCTCTACTCTTGGGTAGCTAAGATGGTGTGGCTTTGTGGGACTCCTTGGCTATCCTTGTAGCCCGCTTATACTCCTTCTCATCCTCTAAGAACGATAGATCGATGATGGCTAGCACATGCATCCAATCTCGCTCCTCCTCGGGGCAAGGGTTATGCCTTGTTAGTGGCACATAGGAATTCCTTACTTGTGTGTCTCCCTTCAAGATGGTAGAGATGGTATCTAGGTCAACCAGCATGGTCTTTCAAGTATCCATCTCGATTCTCAAAGCTTCTGATATGCTGACCAACAATATTAGACTATTACCCCAATCCTCTATTACCCGTACATCTCACATCCAGGGTCAGCCTAGTAGGATGTCGTAGTCCACTCCCTTCATGACTATGAAGTTCATTGAGAACTGGACTTCCGCTATCTTTAAGGGACAATCCTTAAGCACTCTAAATGGTCTTACCTTCATTCCGTTAGATAGCATGACATTGAACTTGGCAATCTCCACAGGTGGGTTACCCCAAGCTTGCATGATCGTATGGTTGAACACATGACTCCTGCTCTTACATCTGCAATCCCCTTTCTTGTGGCATCTCCTAATGCTTTGACAGGTAAGACTACATGCATTTCTATGTCTTTCCAAAAAGTGTTTACGTGCAAGGACTTAGGTACAGAGTTTAGGGTTAAGCTTGGTAATTGCATTACTACGTCCTGATCAGACAAGCCGATCAATCCAAGTTTGTCAAGTCCTTCTACCCACTGATTCAGCACTTGCCATAGTGTTGCATTCTGTCTAAGCAACTCCCCCAGAGGTAGAGTCACAGGGGCTCTTTGAGTGCCTTTTTTACCAACTTTCTCTCTTCCTCGAGATCGGCTATAATCTCCTTGATCGGTCTACCATGATGCACCATTTTCTTCATGAGCTCGAGCTTAGTCTAGCACACTCTCAGCTTCCATTTGAATACCTACAGCAGTCATCTCTTTGTTGGCAGCCACATAGCCACTTCGTTCAAGCTTCCTACTGGTTGCATTTTTCTTGGGCACCCTTTGAGCCTTCTCGAGCAAGTTGGAGCAACCCCCGATAGCCCTTACCCTACTAGTGCAGCATCATGTTGTGTAAAACAGACCCTTTTTTTTTAGTAGCAGCTCAATTTTTTCATCTCCTACAGCATATATTCTTCATTGGGCAGCTATACAAGCACTTATACACTTGGTTTTAATGCTTGGCATTGATCCTTCCACTCTTGGCACATTTGATTTAGTGCTAAGGTTTAGTGTTGGACTGTTATAACATCCACAAACTTTCATAAAATAGGGCAACACTTATCTTTGATTTCTACACTCATTGCCATTGGTTGGATGATGCCCGGTTATGCCTAGTTGATGCTTATATATTCAAGGATACTATGTCATTGCTTGGAGTTGATTTTGTACGAATTTAACCACTTCATTTACTCTATTTTGGCTGAGGTTTGCTGGCTGGAAATATAGGGTAGCACTCTATTTGATGCTTCTATGGTTAGCTTTGTTGGTCTTATGATGTACGGTTATGCTGGGATGATGTCTATATGTATGGGAATGCTATGCATGTATTATGGATTGGATTTGGAGATAATTTTGGTACTCAAATAGCTTGGTTTTACAATGTATTCATTGTTGTATATAGTAGGCTAAACCTCTTTTAACAAGGATTTTGTTGAGAATAGCAAATGATGCTTGCCCATAGCTAGATGTATGCCCTGAAGAGGCTAGAAGATAGACAAAAAATGTATGCTCTAGGAAGAGATGTTCAGAATCCCATATGCATAGTGAGGAGAATGGTACTATCCAAAAAGCTATAAAGGCACGTACTTGGTTGACACTCATAACAAGGTAATGGTACTATCAGTTTGAGTCGTTGTTAGTGCATTGTCCATTTTACAGAAGAATGTGTTTATGAGTCCATGTTAATCTATCTTGGAACCTAATTCACTTGTGTAACAGTTATTCTATCTAAGTCTATGTCATCATGAGTTGTATATTCATTTTCATCTCCCATAGCTCCTACCATGCTCTAGATCCACACTTTTGACATGGTATTGTGCAGTCGGGCATGGCACTACTCCAGCTCCCTTTCACTCTCATCTAGCTCTGCTTGAGCTCTCAGGCTCAGGACCAGCTCAAGCAACAAGTCTAGAACCCCATCTCCTACTCCTTCTTCTGACTGCCCTACTTGGTAGCCATAGCCACCATGCTTGAAGCTCTTAGATCTCTTCAACCAGACAAGATCTTGACAAGATTTCTTCTAGAAATCTCTACTTCTACTCCTGGAGCTCCTTTCTGTCACCTCAGAGCTCAACATTAGGTCATCTGTAGTTGGGCATTGTCAACTGTGTCAACTTCTGCTCTATGTGTCCTCCATAGCCAAACAGGACCTGGAGCCAATTGAGCTCTTAGATCTCACAGTAGAGGCCATTTTAGCTCATGATTTCTTTTGTGGATCTCTTCAGCAACTCAGCGAGCAACTTCCTGCCACAACAGCTCATGACATTGACCATTCTATGCTCCAACATTTCTAGAATTCGTCATCATTGCCTATTTGGTGCCTATGCCTGTTCGTATGGCCTGCTCTCCCTATACACAACGCGATTCTCACCGAGTTCATAAGGCAAGTGAAGCTCCATACCTAAGCTCTCTCCTAGCTACAATAAGTGAAAGATCAGGCCCCTATCCTAAAACCCTAAACAAGAAGCCATAGCCATTTGGGTTGAAGCTCATAAAACACTATATTTTCTCACTCCTGCCACTTGAACCAAGTTCTTGCCACTCTGGTCACTTGATTTAGTAAGCTCTCAGCAAGATTTGCACGTCAAGTTAGTAAAGGAGGGGAAGATCTATGAAGATTTGAAGGATTCAAGCTCATCATCAAGCCTAACATCAAACTAGTATCTCTTAATACTAATTTAGTGCTTCTTGGCAGTTGTGCTTTTTTAGCACAATCAAGATCATATGGATTGTTGATCATAGTTGATTTCCTATCACAGAATGCCAAGCATGCAGAATTTTAAACAGATGTTTCTCATGAAGAGGAACATGACTCATACTACTCATCTATACTACATGGAAGAATTGGTTGTTTCACTTGCAGGGATGGTTGGATTTACTTGTTTTGAAGAGCAATCAATGATCTTATTTGAAGACCTCGAAGACATTTCTGCTACCTCAAAAATAATAATACCTTTGCTTGAGGAGGACAAGAAGAGCAAAGTCAAAGTTAAAGAAGCTGCAAGCAAAGTAAAGAGTGACAAAGCAAGCAAAATGAAGGACAAGATGTTGTATGATCTCAGAAGAAAATCCAATGTAATGTCAAGGCATGAGTCAAAGCCATATGAAATCCCAAAAGCTATGTATCCCAATATTTATGAAATAGTTCAACAAGTCATGTCAAGTCATAGCAATGTACCCATCTCAAACTCATTGAGAAAGAAAACCAAAAAGACCTCACAAAAAGAAGACTGGAGCACAAGATAATGAAGAGCATGAGGACCAAGGAGTCCAAGAAGATTGAAGACTCCTAGAAGATCGAGAAAAGCAACGAATACCAAAGAAGCATGAAGAAGATAAATAAATCGCTAATCTATCTTGGAACCTAATTCACTTGTGTAATAGTTAGTCTATCTAAGTCTATGTCATCATGAGTTGTATATTCATTTTTCATCCCCCATAGCTCCTGCCATGCTCTAGATCCACACTTTTGACAGATTTTATATGCATATTGCTCCTGGCCATGATTCGGGTGTTCTATATGCACTATTGATGTGTACCATTAATGCTAGTACATTGATATATCATATGCCCATGATTTGAGGTGGCTTTAAGCTTGATTTGAGAACTAATTTTCTCAATTTTGACAGTGAATTTATTGTTGTAATAACCAAGGTTGAAGCCTATATTTGGTCAATGTATGCTCTACCTATTGGTCACGGGTGCTTTCCAGGTGACTCATATGACTACATGTATGTATACGGAGGTTGGTAGATGTCTTGTATTGCTCTCAAATGCATTTTGAGCTTTGATCGAGCTCCATCTTGGTTGGCATTTGATTGACATTGGTCTCTAGTGGCATACTTTGTGATAGTCATTATGTCTATGGTCTATGCTTGACCCTTTGGTACATGCTCTGACACGCATATGTCAAAAATGCATGCTTCTTACATTGTACGTGTTTGATTGCCACTTGGAGATTCAATTGGGCTTTCATTTGCATACTTTAGAGCTCTTTGATGCTTATTTGGGTTGTTAGAGATTTGACATTGACTGTTACATGATGTACTAGATGTTATAGGTGATACTTGACCGATCCCTTGCTCTGGATGCTCCATTGATATATAGACTTGGCTCCTTGAGGCCTTATGTATTCACATGCTATCTTTGAGCTTGGTTTCTCAATTGACATCGATCTTTTTGCCAGTGGGAGCTTCATGCTATCTCTGGATATTGCAGAGCTTGTGGTTTATGCAATTGAGCTTCTTGAGTAAATGAGACTGGGATCTCTTACATGTCTATGCTCTTAATAGATAATTGTCTGCATTGGATGCTTTTGGGCTGATTTGATCCATCTTCTCTTTGACCATACACATACCTTTTTCAGGTCCTATCTGTTAGGCATACACCTAGCTTGGCTTACTCTCTGAGTTCTTTATAGAACCCTTCTCAGGGCTCCATGTCTTGGCTTGTATCCTTTTACTAAGATCGATTGCTCTGACACATTTGGGTATTTGGCTCATGGTTCTTGGCTACTACAGTGTTTGTTACATGCCCACTTCATGCAAAATCTGACATGGCAGTTAAACTTGACTTTGAATCACTGTTAGCTCATTGTTTGCTCTCTTTTTTCTCAATATTGTGATAATTACAACAGCCTATTTTCTCCAGTCCACCTCTGTTTAACTCATTATGGCTAGTCATCTCAAAGATTTGGCTTTGTTTAACATTGCCAAGTTGGATGGCACCAACTATAGCAAATATAGTAGGTTTTGGTGCAAAAATTGCATATTAAGCCCCTAAGAAACAAATGTATTAAACTCGAGAACATGGATGATGATTGGGCTGATTTAGTTGCACTATGCAAGTGCACTATCATTTTATCACTCTTTGAAGAGTGCCACAATAATGTTGTTAAAGGTGAAGATCAGAGTGCATGGAAAAATATTCAAGGACTTTATGCAAAGCAGAGCCCTGCTTCGCAAATGTATTGGCTTAAACAGTTGATGGATCTCAGCATGAAGGAGGGGACCCCATTGTCTGCTCACTTTAGCCAATTTCATTCTATCATGAAGAATCTGATTCAACAGGGTATTGAGTTTCAAGATAATCTGCATCCTTTATTTATGTTTGGCACTGGACCAGTCTCTAAGTCATGTGGACGCAGCAAGTCCCATGGATGTAAGTCTGATCTTACATTCCATTATCGTGGGAAAGCAGGACACATACGATCGCAGTGCCATAAGATTCGCAATGACAAGTGCAAAGAAAAGGGAAAAGAAAAAGTGCAGGAGAAATCCAATGATTGCAATATTATACTTGCAAAGTCCAGCGTAAAGATTGAGGAGATAAATGTCATGTAGCCTAAGGAGTCCAATGGTGACTACATCTTAGCAACCTCTTCATGTGATGCCTCTCAGCTGACCGAGGCTCAGTCTATGTATGCACAATGTTGGCTCTTGGATTCGAGTGTATCTTTTCAGGTAACCCCCTACCAGGAGTGGTTTCATACCTATCGCAGTGTATCTAGTACTATGCACTTAGGTGATGATCGGTCTCTTGCTATTGTTAGCATCGGTGATGTCACTCTATAGTTTCCCTCTAGTAGCACTTTATTATGCATAATGTACGTCATGTACATGCCCTAACTAAAAGCCTTTTGTCTATTAGGCAACTTAATGATGTAGGTTATCATATACCATGCATGGGTGAGCCTTTGGCTCTTGTGCATTCAAATGTATGGACCCATGCCCTATCAATCATTAGGGGGTGCGAAGTACTTTGTCACATTTATTGAAAATTATTCACGTAAGGTTTGGGCTTATCCCATAAAGCAGAAATTTGATGTATTGGTTGTCTTTCAACATTGGCTTGCTCTCACCGAGAATCAGTCTAGGCATACGCTGAAATGCCTAAGGACCAATAACAGGGGTGAGTACGTCTCACGTTCCTTTGAGCAGTTTTGTAACGAGCAACGTATTAGACATCAATTGACCACCCCTTACACTCCTCCCCAGAATGGTATGGTTGAGTGTATGAATAGGACTATCGAGCAGAGGGTTTGCAATATGCTTGGCCAAGCAAGCTTACCACAACATTTTTGGGATGAGGTAGTAGTCTCTATTGCCGTGCATCTCATTAATAGGTCACCTTGTAGTGGTATTGACTTCCATATTGTAGAGGAGGTATGGACAGAAAAGCCTCCCTCATATGCTCATTTGCATGTCTTTGGATGTGAGGCCTTCTGCCATGTGCCCAAGGACAAATGCAATAAGCTGAATCCTAAAATTGTGAAATGCATTTTCCATGGCTGTGGAGATACATGTGAGATGGGATATCATCTCTAGGATCTCCAGGTGAGAAAAGTGATCTGCAGCCATGCTTTTGTATTCCATGAGGACAACAAAATGCATATGCAACTTGAGAAAGTTGTTGAGATACACAAGGTTATCTTTTAGGAGAAGCCCTCGTGATAGCCTGAATTGAGGCATTCCACTAGAGATAGACGATCTCCTGACCGCTATGAGCCCTCCATAAATTATGTCTTGGTTACGGATGCAAGAGAGCCTCTCACCTATGATGAGGCTATGTGCAGGGGTGACAATCACTCCTAGGAGCGTGCTATGCATTCTAAGATTGACTCCTTGCATAAGAATCGTACGTGGGATTTGGTTTCCTTGCCTAGTGGCAAGAGGACTTTGCCTTACAAGTGGCTGTACAAGTTAAAAAGCACCCTTGGACACACCAGGCCGGCATACAAGGCCAAATTTGTAGTAAATGGTTTTAAGTAGGAGCATGGTGTTGACTTTGATGAGGTCTTCTCTCCTGTGGTTAAGATGACCCCTCTACTCTTAGTCTCAGCTTTGGCTGTCCAACTTGACTTGGACATGTATCAATTGGATGTCAATACGGATTTCTTACATGGGGACTTGCAAATTAAGGAAGAGTCTTTATGGCTTGAAGCAGGCACCTAGGGAATGGTACCATAAATTTGATGCATTCATGCAGTCACAGGGCTACAGCCGTAGTGCTATGGATCCGTGCTTGTATACAAAGAAAGCTTGTAATGATTCATTACTGATTTTGGTACTCTATATGGATGACATGCTTTTAGCAGGAAAAGCTCATTATGAGCTAGATGCTCTTAAGGCTTAGCTCAAGAAGAGTTTTGAGATGAAAGATTTGGGACATGCCTCTCATATACTTAGTATGCACATTATGTGTGACAGGTCTCAGGGACTACTTTATCTATCACAAAAGGAGTATGTCCATAAAGTCCTTGAGTGCTTCTGTATGCAAGATGTGAAGCCTATTGGTTGTCCATTGCCTTCTCATGTGAAGGTATCACAAGCCGATTGTCCACAGACATATGATCAAAAGGCCAAGATGGCCAAGATTCCCTATGCATCCGCAGTGGGCAATCTTATATATGCCATGATAGCCACCCATCCAAATATTGCATTTGTAGTTGGTGTTGTGCCACATTGTATGGCTACACCTGGCAAGAGGCATTGGGATGCCATGAAGGGTATCATCAGGTACCTAAAGGGCACTCCTGATATATGCATAGGTTATGGAAGCCAAGATATAGGAGTCGTTGGATACACTAACTCTAACCATGCAGGACATGCTGATAATAGGAAGTCCACTTCTGGCTATGTGTTCACTTTTGCTGGAGGTGTTGTTTCATGGATGTCCAAGATGCAAAAAAGCATGGTCCTTTCAACTACAAAGACTTAGTATATTGCAGCCACTGAGGCTTGCAAGGAGGCCATTTCGTTAGGTTGTTTGGTTGCTGACCTTGGTATTACAAATGCTATCCCTTCACTACATTCGAATTCTATGATTGCTATCTAGTTAGTCAAGAATCCGCCGCTCTTCCATGTGAAGACGAAACACATTGAGGTGAGGTATCACTTCATTCGTGAGGCTATTGAGGATAGGTTTGTTGACCTTGTCAAGATCTTAACTAACCAGAATCCTACAGACTTGCTCACGAAAGCCTCTCTACAGAGCACTTTGCCTTCCTTAGGAGGTTGATGGTCGTTGGGTGAGATGACATATTTCCTCATCCTATTGTATCTATGTATATGTTGTTCGGTCTTTTCTTTTTTTCTTTTCACTCCTCACTAAGGTAGTTTTTCCTTTGAGTGGGAGGTTGTTGGGGGTATAGGTGTCTTTGCCAAAGGTATTACTATACTGAAAGTACCCGCGCTTGCACACTACAGGCGATGGGTGCCCATCACTATCACTTCATTCTTTATTCTTTCAGTGACATTTGAATAAAGGGAAGGCTGGTCACGCATTGTGACTATTGGAGTTCCCACATTGTGTGTGTCTCTCTCGCTCTCACTCTTGCTCCTTCCACCATAGCTCTTGCTCACACTCATGCTTCCACTTTAAGGCTCACCTCCCTTCAATTGATTGAATGCTTGATGAGCCCAAGGACAACACCGGATCTACCAAAAGATCAGGCCTCATGGTGGCATCTACAATGCATGTGCCCTCGAAAACCTGCAAGAAACACCCTTCCTCTCAATAAGAAACCATGCTAACACACACAAGAAATATGACCATCATCTTCATCCTCACTCTCTCCTTCTTCCATAGTTCATAGAAATAAGAAAGCACAAGAGAGAAAAGAAAGCAAGAGTTGTGCCGATATAAGAGAGAAGAGAAGATACGTGCAAGAGGAAGATAAAGGGGAGATTGCAACCACCTCTCTCAACCACTTTTCCCCCAAAATCACATGACTCCTCATTCCCACTTCCTTTTTGTATTTCTTTAGAATATTTTTCCTACGTGGTTTTTTTCTTGAAACCTTAGAATAAGAAGGTTTAACTATTGAAAATAAAATGACCTCTCAACCTTTCAAATTGGAAGAGTGACATAGATACATTTCACGGCCATGACTTTATAATTTTTAGTCATGCCTATTACAATGCTTAACTTGAGATTTTGCAATGAAGTTACAAGGTTAAATTATCAAACTACATAAGATTTGCCAATGAAGATCATACTTGTGTGTCTAAAATTGCACAAATTTGGGGGTTATCAATGCTCCTTATGCCTACTCTAGCATTGCCACCAGGGCCCTAACGACAATTAACCAGCATCAAATGGCACTAATAGCATACTTGTAGGGCTCGAGGATGCGGGATTACGAATTGGTGAAGAAATTTGTGCTCCTGCTCTCTCTCTCTCTCTCTCTCTCTCTCTCTCTCTCTCTCTCTCTCTCTCTCTCTCTCTCTCTCTCTCTCTCTCTCTCTCTCTCTCTCTCTCTCTCTCTCTCTCTCTCTCTCTCTCTCTCTCTCTCTCTCTCTCTCTCTCTCTCTCTCTCTCTCTCTTAACTGAACGCACATAAATGAGCTCTCTCCCCCTCTTCTTGGCCTCTTAAACCCCTTCTCTCTCTTTGCTCCCTTAATGCATTTAAGCCCTTTTTGTCCCTGTTTCACAGCACTAACCCTATTGTTTATTTTCCTTATTTTCCTTATTTCTTCCTACCTTAATGCATCCAAAACACAAAGCAAATACCTACGCTACTCCAACCTCCTCACCTAAGTCCTAAAAACCAAAATAATTACTTTCAAAGGAGATCGAATGTCCTTCGACTCCCTTGCTTCCTACCTATCTCAAGCACCAGTTTAGGGCAAATCCTACTTCAATGCTCAATTCGGAGTACGCAAGCACTCAAAGCTTGAATCTGTTGGTCCCATTGATGGAGCCAAACTATGAGAGCTCTTGCTCAACTACCAAGACCCACGGACCGCTTATTATTTCAAGTGTTTCAAGCCAAGTGCAATGGCTACCTCTCACATAGCTGTGCACACTTTCCCATCTATGGGTGTAGTGAGCTTACATTCATGCTCGATCGAGTTGCCTCCTTCCATGAGCTCTCCTCTAGCTCCACGATCCGAGGTGCAAGCTCGATCCTCGAGTTCCAAGCTCCAAGCTCCATTGCCGCGTGCGAGACAAGAGAAGAGAAGAATAAGAGAGGAGAAGATGGAGAGCTTTTCCACCACGATCCCTCACCCTTAGACACTTACTCCCTCACTCCCTCACACTCCCTCTCTCATACACAAGTACAAGCAATAACAAGAAGAAGAAAAATAAGAAGAGCTAGTTTTGGCCACATACAAGAATGAGCTTCTTTATTCATGTTTTGCCTTTTACACATGCCCTACCTCCTCCTTGGGTGCCCATCCCTTTTTTACATTACCGGCCATTTTAGCCTAGGGCCTCTTTCCCTATCTCCTTCCTATTTACATTGTTCCTTCACCCATGCCCATCTACACTTACAAATTGCATACAAGGGAGCATGGCGCTGTTTTATAACAATTTAGAGTGAACTTTAATATTTAAAATATACATTTCTCTTTTTGCACTTGCCCTGGACTTTTTAAATTTTACTTTTATTTCTCCTTTTTTTGTTGGGCTGCCTTTTTTCGTTTTGCCCTACACCTTTTGATTTTCTATTGCTTTCTTTTTCGCTTCCTTTGCACCAGGGTTAACAATGTTATATTAGCTTTCAAGGTATGATCAATAGTTGCAAGGTGAATAAGCTTTTCAAGTATTTCATAGAATGCAAAGGAAGAAACAATGTCAAATGAGATTACAAATACTGGTACTCTAAGAGGTTATTCCAATATAGCCACTCCAAGAATTGGAAGGTTGATTTCTACTCCAATAGTTGAATGTGGTTGAGTCAAAAAAACTTATTGGAAGTATTCTAATGAGCATGTACTTCAAATTTTATGGTGATAGTGCAATCTTGTGACAAGCAATTTTTTAAAATGCAATTTTTCCTTTAATCAAATTAATTTGAGAAAATACAATGTTTCAATCAAGTGGTTGGCATCTATCAAGAACCTTGGCAATATATGTCTATTATATGTTGCCTTATACAAGAACTTACATACAATTGGATGTTTTAATTTTGAACCCCCAAATCCTTAAGCAAGCAATAATTCCCTCGAGATTGCAAGTTACGCTAACTTAATCATGAATGTACCTACCCTTTCTAGCTAATGTAAATTGACGAAAGTAAAGTTTAGGGTACAAGAAACTTGCTTTTGTGCATGTGCATATGCATGTGCATATGCATGTGCGTGCGTGTGTGTATATGACATACATACATACATACATACATACATTTAGGAGAACATAGAAGAGGAGTGGGATACTTCATCTCACTGGTGACTATCAATTTACAATAAGGTCATCCTCTATAGGGATTCAACTTTGCATTCGTGGGCTACGTGTGTGGTTGTCCTAAATTCTTCCAGGTGGTTCATGAGAAGGGCATCTAGGTGGATGATACTTCTTTATTATGCTACCATTAATATGGTTGATAGGCTAGCCATCTAGGTGGAAAGATTGACAAGGCATGGGACCACATATTTTAAAATGCATAGAGAACTCTAACTTAGCACATCAAACCCATCAGAGCTTGAATCTAAGCTAGGTGACACCGATGCAATGATTTGGCAATTCGGAGAGATGAAGAGGGCGGCTAAAAGAAACTTTGAGAAATTCTATCAGTACCATAATTAAATTTTAGATATTCTTCTATTTTGGTGCTACAAAAATGTCACCCAAACTCATCAGTATGGTAGTAGATTATGCCACCCCATGAATAACCTTTTAGATTGAACTTAGACTTTGGATGTTGCATATTAGTAGCAAAGTAAGCTCATGCACTGAGATTAACATAGTTTTAGGGCGTCCATTTGGTCCAACCTCCTTACTCTTATAGAAGATAAGACTCAAATAGCTAATGATGGAATGTGTATGAGATAAGGCTCAACTACTTTCATATTGAAAGACTCACCCTATTCATAAGCTCTATTGACCTAGATAAGTTTGTTTGACTTAACTACATTCACAAAACAATTTTGGTAGTCTTGGAAGGAAAACTCTCCTTTGAGGGATATAGTTCATGCAAATATATGAATACGACATGCCCAAACATGCACACAACCATAAATGTCCCCAATCCATACTATCCCTAAGCTTCTAGACCCTTACAAAGGTGAGAACACGACTTATATAAAGACATGAAGTGTCTCACATGGTCCTGGTTAGATTTGTGTGAGTAGAATGGGCATGTACGAACAAATAATGACTTATATGAATAAACCATAGAGTGGCTTAGAATTTATCCTCACTTTCTTAACATGCTTTTATTTGTATGCCATGATTTGAGTGTCATTAGCTATGCCTTAAGGATTCAACATGCATGACTAATTTAAATGTTTGGTATTTGTGGAGATTTCTAAATGTTAAACATTTGAAAGCCCTGTACAAGTTGGTTAAGCTATACATTCAAGCAATAGTCAATGACTATACTCGTGAAATTGGTGCAATTTTCATACGAATATCCAAACCTATGCTTGCATCTTGCCCATGCATGTATAGATTCAAACTTGGGGATGCTTACATGGAGCAAAATCTAAGAATGTGCCACGCAGGCTCAAATCACATTAGTTGCAAACAAAACAACTCCTTAAGAATGCCTTATAGCTACATTGAAATCGATTGAAATCAAACCCATGCAGCAATTTCACAACTGCTTGTTTGCAACATTTATGCAAACGATGTCAAGATTGTGGGAGAGAAGGAAGGAGTCTCACTTGTAGCTTTCTTGCTTGCACAATGGGGGAATACACACAAAGGTGGAGGCTGAAAACAGTTTTCCTCTTCTTAGTTGTGTAAGCCAAAATAACTCTCATACAAAGAAATAGAAGAACCCTATATATGGGTTTCAAACCAAAGACAACTAACTAAGGTGGCATACTAACTGAGCCACGAACTAGAGTAGATAAGGATAGCTATCATGTAGCTATTATTCATGGGCGGTGTACCAACCGCATCTGCAACTAACACGTCGGTGACATAAATGCACAACGGTCACCCTGGCATATCACGAGTGGAGCTCGATATCTCAACACTCCCCCTCGAGCTCAATCCCAATTCCTGCACACCAAGCAGGTCTCTGAACTTGCGCAGCTTCTCTGCGCCCAATGCCTTCGTAAATATGTCAGCTATCTGATCCTCTGTGCTGACATAAACTAGATCAATAAGACCTAGTAAAACCCTCTCCCGCACATAATGATAATGCACCTCAATGTGCTTTGTTCTAGCATGATAGACTGGGTTATTTGCCAAGTGTATACTACTCATGTTGTCACAATAAATGACAACTGGCCCATCTGTAGGCTGATGCATATCATAAAGTAGCTTATGCAACCAAGCTACCTCACATGCAGCCATTGCTGCACTCCTGTACTCAGCCTCTGTGCTCGACAAGGCAACTGTAGGCTGTTTCTTGCTGCTCCAAGTGACTGCAGCACTCCCAAAAGAGAACACATATCCACTGGTAGAACGTCTATCAGAAATGCTACCAGCCCAATCAGCATCAGTGTATCCATGCAACTGTATCTGAACCCCAGTCTCATAAAATAGTCCATACTGCAATGTGGACTTCACATACCTGAGTATGTGTCTAGCCACATCCAAATGCGGTTTCCTTGGAGCCTGCATAAACAGACTTACCAATCCAACAGCATAGCTCAAATCTGGCCTGGTAATAGTCATATAAATCAAACTTCATTTTGCTACCAAGCGACCTTTATTTTTCATATCCTCAACAAAGCATCCATGAGGATTAAATCTGACCTGCAAGCCCTGCTCAACCATTTGACCAACAGAAACCAGATTCTTGGTGATATTCGGGACATGAAATACATCGGACAGGTATTTCTTTTTCCCATCCTGCATAGACAAAGGAATTTTTCCAATCTGCACAATAGAATGTGCAGTATCATCACCAGTCTCCACAAATCCTGGTTTTTCCATTTTCCTTGCATCCTCCATCCATTCTGCATGACCTATCATGTGGTTTGATGCACCTGAGTCAACATACCACACATCGTTGCTTTCTTCTACACTTGTCACAGAATTGTTTAAGTGTTGCACCATAAACAAATGCTCATTTCTGTCATCACCCTGTCTACTAGAAGATGCATAATTCCCTTGTTGCAATTTCCCATTCATGATGTCATTCTGCTTTTTATAGCAGTCTTTAGCCATATGACCCATTTTACCACAGTAGTAGCATTCAACATTGATGTTTGCATTTTGGCCTCTTTGCCATCCACCAGTTACCACGTCCTCCTCCATAGGACTGGTTTTCTTGAGTTTGCTGCATATTTTGATTTCTACCACGGCCTCCAAATCGGCCTCCTCTACCTCTGCCTCTACCTCTTCCAGCATTTGAGTAGAAGACAGTTTCTTTTGAAGTTCCTCCTGAAGAAGATGCACCACCATTTCTCTGCTTCTAAAAAATTAGAAGAGCAATCAACTCCTCAAAATCAGGAAATCTTTCATGGACGGAAATGAATATTCGAAACTGTGCATAATCCTTTCCTAGACCATTCAAGGTCACAGAAACTAAATCATCATCTTCCACTGGCGACCCAATGGAAGCAAGTGCATCTGCAATCTTCTTCACCTTCATGTGGTAGTCATTGATGCTCATATTTTCTCTTTGCACATTATGTAACTCTTGCTTGAGCTGCATTTTTCTGGCTTGAGTATTTGTGCTATACATTTTTGACAAAGTATCCCATACCTCCTTTGGCGTACTTGCATCCTGAATATGCACAATCATAGAGTTTGAAATACTGATAGACAGCCAGTACATAACTTTCCTGGCTCTCTCATGCCATGCTTTAAATGCCTGCATTTGCTGTTGATTGGGAACATCAGGAAGAACTGGTTCTTCTTCATTTCCTGCAACAAATTCCCAATATCCTTTTTCCATAAGGAAAATTGTCATTCTAAACTTCCATGCTTGGAAGTTGTTATTGTCAAGATTTTTAGTGACAATCTATGAGAGAGAATCAGATGCCATTATAGAATACTGCAAAAAATTCTGTCACTGCAAAAAACACAGCTTCACCCTCATAAGGACAAATCTGCAAAACTGGCGAAAGTGATATTTGACCACACAGTCACTTCCTAGTGACGATTTTGCATCAACAGGCAACAGGGATGATTCTGTAACTCCCAATGTCTTTGTACACAAGCATACAATGCAATCTCTGTGGTGACTTTTCACCGACCTGTAGAACAGTGGTCGCACAGCATAAAACAGGGCATTTTTCTGAGTGCGTGCAGAAAACTTCCACCTTCAAAACAGGCCCCGAAATAGCCTCAAATCAAAAAAACAGGGTCGCCTATTGAACTCCTTACCACGAACAAGGCTCTGATACCATGTCAAGATTGTGGGAGAGAAGGAAGGAATCTCACTTGTAGCTTTCTTGCTTGCACAATGAGGGAATACACACAAAGGTGGAGGCTGAAAACAGTTTTCCTCTTCTTAGTTGTGTAAGCCAAAAGAACTCTCATACAAAGAAATAGAAGAACCCTATATATGGGTTTCAAACCAAAGACAACTAACTAAGGTGGCATACTAACTGAGCCACGAACTAGAGTAGATAAGGATAGCTATCATGTAGCTATTATTCATGGGCGGTGTACCAACCGCATCTGCAACTAACACGTCGGTGACATAAATGCACAATGGTCACCTTGGCATATCACGAGTGGAGCTCGATATCTCAACAAACGAGACCTCCTAGAGCTCATTCACTATAGAAACCTAGAGAATTAAGAAGCTCTTAGGGGTGGAATCTTAACCACATATGAGATTATTTGAAGCTACGATCTTTTCTGTTGGCAAAAGGAGGAAAGTACAAACAAGATACAATTACACAAAAGATTGGAGAGCTAAATATTTGGAGGCTTGAACATGAGAGGCACTTCATCAAATTAGACAGTTGATCCATGGTGCAAGAAGATGCACAATTCCAGTAGGCAAATGAGGAGGGGAAAATCCTAGATAAAATATCTATTTGTTAGATGTGGAATTTGAAAACTGTAACATCCAATGGATTTTAAAGGCTTCCTACATGAGTAGCAAAATAAAGTTTCACAAAAAAAAAGAAGGATTGTGATTGTGTACTATTAAATACTTAAGAACCTTCACAACTTGCTCTCAAGCAAGCAAACATTTGATCTTGTTTTTCATTGTCATAATTTGGGGAGATATTTTGTATAAGGACCCTAGTTCTATAGTTGACATAAATGCCATTTTTGATTTGCAACACTTGGCCTTCACCCATTCTGCAAAGGCAGTAATAAGGCATTTCATCCAAAGCAAACATTTAAGAGAAGAATACTAATACACACAATCACTGAATGAAATGCTAGCACCCTATGAGTGTTTCTTTATCAAGAAACAGTTTCCCTTGGATCCAGGCCAAGAAGTAAACTGAGTTATTGGAACAACTCGCATTCCAACTCCAAATAGAGATTAATGGACCCTCCAACTCACTACTCTTATAACAATTGAAAGCTACTTTGCTTCCTTGACCATCATTTTTAGCTAGATTTTCACTAACTCTAGCCTCTAGCTAATTCTAGGATAGTTTGCATCGCTTCATTGTAGCCCTCTTCATTGCCTTCAGCTACCCTACCCTTGGTTCTTTAGCTTTCAATTTATAGCGTGAAACCTTAGTAATCAAACTATGGACTGTGTGTGGATTCCTAGACTTACTTATATCTAGTAATGTGACATCAAGTCATCTAAAAAGTATCAAATAGCCAAGAATATGGCACACTCGTATGAGTAAGAGAACCAAGTGCTATAGATCTTGACAAATGTGTTATATATCCTAGAGTCTTGTAACACATCTTCATTTAAATAGCATGTTCCATTGGATTATAACAAACCAATACTAGAATATCTCCATTGAGAAAGAAAAAAAAAAGAAACTCTTATTAGACATTTTTAGTACAGAATGCGACACAATGGAATAAAAAACTAAGTACTTCAAATGTTTATGTACCAGACAAACCTTTGAATTAGTAGATTGAGGATAATCTTAGCAACATCCTTCTACTTTGAATCATATGGAACAAGCTGCACAAAATACACACTGTAGATAGACCTATGTAATGAATACTCTCATTTTTCCTTCCCATATATTTCAACTCTAGCTATAATCATAGGCTCCCATGGGAAAATAATATTTTGATAATAGAGAAAACACAAATTCAGGAAATTTCAACTTTCATTACTTGCTAAAGAATAGAAATCTCAAACTCAAACTCAAAATTGCCTATACGAATTTTGAGGAGCCATGATGTTACAAGGGTAATGAGTTCTCTCTTGAGTCAACAATAAGAGAGAATTGACCATCCTTGCATGCTAACTCTAGTGAGAGGTCTAATCCTCTCTTCCTCGATCTCAACCCTCTTATGTAGCATCGCTAAAGAAATTTGTTTGTATTTTAAGTGCTAAAGAAAATTGTTAATCAAAGTGACCAAATATGGGCATAGGATAGCCCCAAAAATCATTCTTCTCTCTCTCTCTCTCTCACATTGTCATTCTCACTATCTTCACACTGTTGAGTTGATGATGAGAGAGAGAGAGAGAGAGAGAGAGAGAGAGAGAGAGAGAGAGAGAGAGAGAGAGAGAGAGAGAGAGAGAGAGAGAGAGAGAGAGAGAGAGAGAGAGAGAGAGAGAGAGGGGGGGGGGTCATCAAGTAGGCGATGACAGAGAGCACAAATACCAGACAGACATGAAGATGAAAGAAAAGAGAAGACGAGGGCAGTTCAATGTACCTTTTATTTTTGGTGATGAAGATACAAACTTTTATTTTTGGTGATGAAGATACAAAATTATTTTCTCGATACTTAAAGGATAGCCCCAAAAATCATTCTTCTCTCTCTCTCTCTCTCTCAAATTGTCATTCTCACTATCTTCACACTGTTGAGTTGACGATGAGAGAGAGAGAGAGAGAGAGAGAGAGAGAGAGAGGGTCATCAAGTAGGTGATGATAGAGAGCACAAATACAAGACAGCCATGAAGATGAAAGAAAAGAGAAGATGAGGGCAGTTCAATGTACCTTTTATTTTTGGTGATGAAGATACAAACTTATTTTCTCGATACTTAAAAGGCAGCCAAAAACCCAAAATGGAAACCTTATCATCCACCAAAGTGAGAAAATCTTTTGAAATTCCAAACATAAATCATTTGCTCTTTCATCTTGCACACGCGATCGAAGACGATGGTCTTACACGTTAATTAAATAAAGGGCAGGACCAACAACACCTAAACCTCGGTTTTCGTGGGCATTGTCTTTGAGAGCACTAATCCTAGATTTTGCATGCACTTTTAAGTTTTGACCGAAAACACACTTGCGTGCACACTTGAAGGGTGCGCACCCGTCCGCGCATACGAACACACACATACAGAGACACAGAGAACGACGGACAGCAGACGGAGAAGACACACACACACACACACTCTCAGAGAAACAATCGATCAATCCAACGAACAAACCAAACAGGAAGCACACAAACGCAAACAGACCCACAAGCCAGCGACAGACTCAGACTAACCACCGAACAAACAGACAAAGTCTGTCGTGCATTTTGTTCTCCCTCACTTGCTTATTTGCTTTTATCATCTTCTCCATCTCCACCCATCTCCTGCCACAAACCGTACACCGTATTGATCTGTATTGATGCGTGTAATTGTCTCCTGCGTGTCAATCATTTCATCCGGCCCTTCTATTGCTTCTTCCTGTGGGCCTCCCTCTTGAATAACTCCTAGTTTTCATGTCTATTTAAGCCCTCTTTTCATCGTCTGAACTATTTCCTTTTAATAATCGTTGTTGACCTGTATGATCATCTCAATCCTTGTTGTTCATGGCTATGTAATTCCTCATTTCATCATCTGGAGTTTTTCCTTTCGATTATCCTTGACACATATATGATATGATCATCTCAATCCTTATTTTCCATGGCTAATAAATGCTTCATTTCATCGGCTGAGTTTTTACTTTTGATAATCCTTGACGCATTTGATTATCCCGATCCTTCTTTCTTCCTGATTTGAAGGATCCCCATATCACCATCAGCAATCTCTCTTCCTTTTCTGTTTGCGACCCACATTAACCATCTACTCTTCCCTTTTCACCTACTTGGGGATGTCATGGCCAATGAGATCGAGGGCCTCGAGCAACTTGTGCAGAAAAGAACCTCTCTGTATGAGTACAAGAAGGACTCGCTCAAGAAGGAGATTGATCAGTTGCGCGACTTCTTCATGGCTATGGAGAAGGATCGAGAGCTCCTTGAAGGCCAGATAAAGGCCACCCACATCCTCTGCAAGAAGAAGCTTGTCAAGGCAGAGAAGGAGCTCCACCATACACAGGCCAGGCTGCGCGACACTGAGAATGAGGCTGCTGCCCTTCTTGAGGGCAAGCAACTTGAGATGGAGAGGCTTCAAAAGGAGAGGGATGATGCTGAGGCCCAAACAGAGCACCTTAAAGGTGAATCAGACTTCTTCCGTGGGTATACTCGCTACCTTGAGGAGAAGGTTTGTGTTCTGTTGGCGAAATTGCATGAATATCATCAAGACTTACAAAAGAAGACTGAGGAGATAGTGGAGACAAGAGCTCGTGCTGTGGATGAGTTGGAATGGGTCAAACAGAACATGATCAAGTTTGAGAAGAATCTCATTGAGTTTCATAACACAAACACTCAGGTTTTATTCCGCCTTTTAATAAGCGTTCAGCTCTTAAAACTCTGAATGATAAACTGCTGTAAATCATTTTCGGAGGGCATGAAAAGATGAAGTAGCTAGCCAAAACACTTTACAAAATCTAATAACGCATTATAACCATGGCTGACCATGAAAACACTTTACAAAATTGACAAGGAAGAGTCTAATAATGCATTATAGTCATGGCTGACCATGCAAGGAAATAACAAGTTATATAGCTACTTCACGCCAGTGCTGGCCTACACTGAAGAAGGTAACTGTCAGCAGGTTATTATGGAAACATGCACCACACAGGAGGTTACTTGAGCAAGATCACCATACAGAGACACCATTACACAATCAGCCACACTTTGGTATGCCTCGTGTATGATCCATGTAACCTCATGCTACTTATTGTTGTCACAAGAGTAAGATGCTATAGTCCATGATTCCAGGACATTGGGCTGTCTAGAGATGCCAAGAAGTGAGGCTCGCAATGTGTCTGAACCCCTGAGAAGGGGGGCTTCCCCATTCGCCAAATTAGGTGAATTCAGGACTTGTGTTGAATATGGAGTGGTGTTTGATTTTCCAGAGTGTGCATCATTTTTTGGGGAGTGCCTATCCACATGGGAGAGGTGCTTGACCGTGTGTATAGGCTATGGAGCTATATGGTTTTTGAGAGTTAGGGATTTGCAGGTATTTCTACATGGGTATCGTATCTCTTTCCCTTAGCATGTATTGGCCACATTTTGTTGATATATGTTGTTTGGCAAATGATAGGATGGGGAGTTTAACTTGATGATAGCTCTAGAAGGGGCAAGTTTAGCAGACGTGGAGTCTTCTGGCAAGTATCTAGAAGCACAACAGTGCCACGACCATCCAGATATTACCATTATGGAATTTTCCAATCGAATCTATGATCTTTCATGCTTTTAAGGTATGGGGCTGACACTATAAGCTGAAATTTTATGGAAACATTCATGATAATATCTTCAACATTAGTATCTACCAAAAGTCAAGCAATGCTTATTGCGTCTGAAAGGCGCCCAAATTCAAGAGGTCTAGAAGATGCATTTTTAAAGGGGTAACTTCAATAGGTGTCCATGATCTTGTCATAATGGATAGTTTGTGATGTGGAGTGGTCTTCTTTGGAATTTGCTATCTGTAAAGAAATACTCGTCTAGAGATGACAATCACAATTGGACAACAAAGCACAAACTGATAAAAGAACTCAGTAGGGTTGGGGTAACTCAGAGACAATGAACATTGAAGATGAATAAATGAATAATGAATAAATACACTGCTCAATGCAGCAAACATACTATGCAAAGTGAATACTAGCCCTCAAACTCTTGTATCTCTTGGACCGGGGCAAAGAGTGTAGCAGACAGCTTCTGAATATGCTCTAGCAGTAGCAAATGCAGATGTGAGAGTGTTTGGATCAATGCCGAATGAAGCTGGATAGCAGAACTGTAGGTAGCAGGCTGGAAAAGTGCCAGAAGATGCATGTGGCAGCAACTGACTGAAAATGCAGCAAATCTGATTATGTGGCAGGCTATACGGCAGGGCTGGACAGTAAATGTGGATGTTGATGGTGACATCAGCACTCAGAGACAGCTACACAATGTAGAACTTAGGCTGAAACAAGTAAATTAGTTGCCGGAAAGTCATTGGAACAGCTACTGCCCTGGTTAGGACTGCCCATGATGCTATCACATGATGCCAACAAGTCCAGAACTTATTGTCGTCTGCATTAAATTATGTCTCCCTGACACTGACAGCTCTTCCAGGCTGTCACCTGCAGAGAAATGTCCTCCAGATCAGTTGGCAGCTCTTGAGGGATACTCAATTGGTTGGAAATGGCTTGCAATTCACTATAGCAGTAATGGCAACCTCTCTCCTCTGTCTCTCTCTTTGCATCCACAAAGTTGGAATGAGCTCCTCTGCCTCCAACAGCCTTTTCCCCACTTGCTTGGGAAATTTTTGCCAAGTGCCAGCCTTCCTAATCTATATTTCAGCAATTTTCAGCTATTTAATTAATTAAAAAAATTGATTACTTTTAAAAACTAGTTTAGCCCTTTGACCTTGCCCATAAAATTGATTATACCCATCCACAATTTAATTAGCTAGGCCATTTTGATCCCCGAGTGGTCCTATGCATTATTTGACCCTTTTTGTGGCCATGAGTGTGTTGCCTCAATCTTTGCAGGATCCATGTGAATACCATTAGCTAATACAATGTGTCCTAAAAAGTAGGTCTCATGCAAAAAAACTTAGTTTTCTTGTTATTAATTACGAGCTGGTGCTTATGTAACTCATTGAATACAGTGTCCAAATGCTTCCTATGCTTTGTTTCATTTTTCAAGAATACAATTATGTCATCAAAGGATGTGACCACAAATGCCTTATGTCGCCTAAAGGTGCAATCTGTCAACTAACTAAACGTGGTAGGAGCATTCATAAGTCCTAAAGGTATGACAAGAAACTCATACAACCAAAAGATGTCGTGAGAGTTGTCTTTGGAACATCCTCTATGTTAATGTGAATTTGATGATATCCACTTTTCAAATCAATATGGCTGAATATTGCTGTCCCTTGCAATCTATCTAAAACGTCATCAATTCGAGGGACCAGAAACCGTTTCTTCATCATGATTTTGTCCAAAGCATGATAGTCAATGCACATATGCCACAAGCTATCCTTTTTCTATACCAAAAGTATTGGAGAGCAAAAGGGGGATAAGTTGGGTTGAATAAACTTTTCTAACAGCTCATTCACTTGACTCATAATTCTCGCTGGGCTGCACTCATCTCTATAAGGTGGCTTATTAGGAGATCTAATGTTTGGGATCAAATCTATTCCATGATCTTTAGACCTTTTAGACGGTAGTTGCCTTGGAAGTGAAGCAAATCAATCAATGTACATATTTAGAAATGATATGTGATCTTTATCCATCTTATTGACTTCCCATCATTTGTAGTATCTTAATCCTTAACAAAACCAAGTACGTGAAAATATGATTTCTTGTTACTTTTAAAACAATAGATGTAGATACAATAGGGACTGATTTCCCTTTCAGTTTTACATTAAGGATGTGGGTCTTGCCCTTATGTTGTAAAGCAATCACTTTGTCATGGGAGTCAATAACTGCATGCACTCTATGGCACCAAGGCATACCAATCAATACATCACAACTCATGGTGCAAATGAAAAAATCTTCACTGTCCACATAACTTTGACCATGTAAGCAAAGTTGCCCAATGAGCTATGTGATAGGCTCTGCATGGACTTGTATACCATTCCAATCTCTCCTATGGGTTTCATCTCATCCTCTCTGATGCCTAGATGGGTTGCCATATCAGTGGAGATAAATTTGATCCTTGTTCCATTATCAAACAATATGAATGCATACCGGTCCCTAATTTTCCCCCATACTCTACAAAGCTTAGTAGCATCACCATTGACCACATCAGGTACCAAAATAGTTAATGTTGTGGACCTCTGGGTGGTAAAGGTGGATTTTGAAATTGAGGTGTAGATGTAGTAGATGTGAATGTATGAAATTGAATTTTTGATTTTAATGGTTGAAATTGAAATGTGGAAGATGATGAAAAAGATCAATGAGATGTTTTACCAACTTCAAAATGACCTTGGGAGCCAAAATTTGAAGGAAAAGGAGATGAAGGAAAGGGATTACCTAATTTTTTTTTAGAAGCATCTCTTCTCGTGTTTACATACAAAAATTGGTCCTCTTCAAGACTTAAATTGTAATGAATAATTTGAAGACTTTCCTCATTTTGATGTTATCCAAATCTTACTTGAAAGTGGAAACATTAGGAAATGATGGAGAAGTAATAATAAATCTATAGTAGATGGAGGAGAAGAGAGAGTAGACTTGAGAAAGTATGCTTATACTTTGTGCTAGTCTCTCCAATAAGATGGCCAAATGGAGGTTTCGATGTTTATGCAAAAGCAATAGATCTGTGTACCAAATCTAAACAAGAATAATCAAGTTTACATTCTAGTTGTTGTTGAGCCCGATACATAAGGACAAGGTCGTACTTGGCTCGTGAGATCTCATATGGTTTGTGGACTCCATGGTAGTCCAATGTCTCTCTAGTGTCGGAATCTTGCGGGGCAAGCTATGAAGTCCACTCTTGCTCAATTCTCAGAATAGGATGTTCTAGAGACTAAAGTGGTGAGGTAGTGTTTGAAGTCATCTTCCCTCTAGGAACCTATTTTTGATGATGAGGTTTCCAATCAAAAGCCTACGTTTCTTTAGTGAGTACCTAGCTCTAATACCATGTAAAGAAATACTCATCTACACATAACAAACATAATCGTAAGACAAAGCATGGACTCATAAAAGAACTTCGTAGGGTTAGGGTAACTTAGAGACAATGAACACTAAAGATGAATGAATGAATATTGAATAAATACAATGCTCAATGCAACAAACACACTATGCAAAGTAAACATTGAACCTCAAACTCCCGTGTCTCTAGGACTAGGGTAGAGAGTATAAGCTGGAGAGTACGTTGTACTTTGATGGACCTTGACACACAATAGACAGGCTGTGGAAGTGTTTGGTAGTCACAAACACAGATCTAGGAAGTCTTGATCAATGCTAAATGAACTCAAATAGAAGGTAGTTGATTGGAAAAGTGTTATAATATGCAGATGACAGCAGCTGGAGTGGAAATGCAGCCTACAATGATGACATGGCATGGTGGACTCTAAACATAGATCAGATGATGACATCAGCAATAAATGCAGCTAGATATGGAGTGAGAAGCAACAAGTGACACCCAAAGAAAGGCAAGCTGTAACAGGTGGAACAAGAGCAAACACAGCTTGTCAAGTGAAGAAGGTTGATCACGAATCACCAATAGGAGGGGAGTGTTTGGACTTTGGAATTAGGTGCCAATAGTAAACAACAACTTCAACTGAGACATCCTTTGTAGACGGGTGTGGACAATAGAGACATGCGCCAACAATCTACAAAATAGAGTTAGGTTGAGTGGTGGGTAGGCTGTCTATTTCTAGAAGTGTGGATCCTCCCAAATTAGGGTTTAGCTTATGGGACACAAACACTCTCTAGGAACACACATCATTTAATGAAACTTTTGGTATAATTGAGTTTTGGGGTTGTAATAAAGAGCTAAGTAGTTTATAATGCATTTTTGAAGCTCAACACCCTATACTCCCAATAGTCAAAAAAGGGCAAGAAATAGACCTCCCAATGGCTAGAAATGGCTAATTTCTGAAATAGGTGCATTTTTAAAAACTAGGTAATGGCCAATTTTTGAGACTAGTCCAAACCGTACAGATCTTGGACAGATCGGACGGATTTGACCATATTGGATGGATCGGATGGGATGGTCTTGTTTGTGGATGGAATGCAACCCTTATAATGATCATGCAATGCAAAGGGTGAGTACACAAGGAGAAAGGGAGGCCAGTGCTGAAGGTAGTGCCAAAACATATAGTATACTAAGTGAAGGGTAGGAGTTCCTTCTCAACCATGGATATTGATATTGAAGGAGGAAGAGGAACTTGATGTTAGGGTTCCGAGAACCACGAAAGAAGATGCAGATGAAGCACCCAAGCTTGAAGAGCTAGGGAGAAGCAACCATTGTGATAGTATCAAGAGGTGCCTGAAGTTTCCTTTGGGGAGGGGAAGTCTCCATGTTGGTAGAGATGCTAGTATAAGTGTGTGGCTACCATTGTGCACATCCATTAACATGTCTCTGACAATGAAACTCATGGGGAGATAGAGAAGTGTCCTAAGTGGGGGTGCATTAGCCTTTAGGAGGCCTTGGAATAGTGGCTAGAAGTGCTTGTGGTGGAAAATCTAAAGTTGTGTGGTTAGCAGACCACTCACCCAAATCTTTAGGTGTCCTGTAAGGCAAGGAAGGAGGGGATTATCCATATGCCACATATCCAACGGTCCACCATTGAGGTGGTTGTGTACTAGAAGCAAGAACAATCCGTGTAAAAATTGGAGAACCCCTCTTAATTGTCCAGTGTAGAAATTGGAGAAGGACCCCCTCTCGACTATCCACGGGGATTACCACTTATGGATGCTCTTGAGGCCTGTTGGGGATTCTTAGCTAGAAGACCATAGGCCTTAGAATGACAATCCTCATCTACATGGTGCCCGAGCACTAGCAATGTATACAAAACCTATTTTTTTAATGAAGTTTCTAACATATGGATTTAGATTGAGGTATTTTTGTGGACTTGATCATGTAGCCTTGTGTAATTCAAGAACTAAGATTCAAACTCATAGAAGGTTGGCAGTTGGGATAATGAAATGATGTACTACATAAAGCAGAATTATTTAAGAGATAGCTTGTTTAAGAAAAATGTGCTCTTGCAGCTCATAATCAAGATTGATGTGTTTGATACGATCTTGTGCTGCATAGTGGTCAAGTCTCAAGAAGATGACCCCAATGTTTGATGCTAGGGAAAAGTGTTATAACTGTGAGTGAAACTCAAGAAGTGACCCCTACATTAATTCGACATTTGTTGTAGCATTGCAAGGTCTCCATTGATGGATGTGGTTAGTGTGAGCTAGTTGGCATGGGCTCTAAACCAACTACTAGGTCCCAAAGACACTGAAGGCTGAGACTTAAGCACTTGTAGCATAATGTTAGACCAAATGGTGAAATTTAACTTGTTAAAAGGAGTCTTATTGATAAAGATATTCTTGGCCATAGCAACTCATGTGTTAGTACTGAGTGAGGAGTAGTGTGGGCAGGGTGGGGGAATAAAGTACACGGGGGGATTAACCCTAGAGTGCTTACCATGCAAGTGTGATGTGTGCGTAGTGGATCCATAGTTGGGTGCGGATTGATTAGGCATGGTGTCATGGGATTCCTTGCCCATGGTTTAAAAACAAAGCTTTTATCCTTTACATGTATCACTTAGTCACTTGTATCCTAGAAATGCTACATAAAGACTTGCCTAGTGCAATAAATCTTAAACACCTAAGTCCACCAGCATATGACATGGTGTAATAAAGATGGGGCTCTCTGCCTTAAAACACAATATAATCATTATGAGTCCTTGACAAGATGATTGGATTTTGGTTACTTACTTGTATCCTTCCTTGCATTGCTTACATGAAGTTGCTACAAGTTCTGTAAGTCATGGAACATTAAACACGAGAAATATGGTCTCATGAACAGATGACTTGGTAGGTTCCCTTGGGTTATATTTTCTTAGAGCCTATGATGTAGTTGTGTACTTATGATATTCAAGAGTTACAAGTGTATTGACAAGAAAAATCACAAAGAAGATGGAGTTGTCTAAGTTGGCTAAGTGTGGCACATTGTGTTTACCATAGGCTTGCTTATGTGACCTAGTTGTGATTTATTTGAAAAATATGAACCCTCCAATTTTTGTGCCACATTTTACGGGTTTTCTCAGGCTGAAAAGGGGGCATCTTGGATGAGGCAGAAAGCAGCCCATACACTACTACACAAAGGAGATCAAGCCATGTAACCACAAGCAACATAAGAAGACTCTACTTGACATGTAAGTATCTCTCTTTCCATGCATTGACGAAAATGGAAGGCCACTCTTGGTTGTAAGAAACAGGGCAAATGTGTATAAAGAGGAGGGCAGCATCCCATTGATGAAAATTTATGCTCATTGAAGAAGAGGAAGGAAGCTTTGAACATTGTTTGTGTCGATATCTATGAAGTAGCAACTCTCTCCTATCAAGGGAGTCTCTTGTTCCACTTCTTGATCTATATTATCAAGGCTTGTGGGCTGACCTTAAAGGCCCAAGCTTGCTCTTTTATGGGCTAAATCACTGTTTTACAAAGCATGTCTTACACGGTTCAAGTGATACATGTATTTGTGAAGAAGAAGAGAAGGGCAATGTCTCATGTATCTACCTCTTGATGTAGACTCTCTTCTCTATCAAGAAGAGATCTTTGGGAGACATAAAGCTCCGATTTTGGACTGCCATATGCAGCCCAACACTCTTTTTGGGCTGAAATATGTCTCATTGATGCTCCATTTCTATTCTTATGGTTTATGAAGAGAACATGCTCTACTTTCACTTGTAATTGCTGCGTCTAATCACTCTTGCCTTAAAGAGGCATTGAAAGTACTCTTTGAGAGATTATTTGTGTCATTTTGGATTATCCTTGGCAGCCCAAAATAGGATATTCCATAGGCTGAAGGTTTCATGCAATTGCTTTATTTGTGTTACAATGATCTAAGTCATGAATCTCATGATGTTTTCATTAAAAACTAGTAACAGTGATGCTAGTTCTATAACTTTGAATCATTCAAAGGCTGATATAGACGGTCTTCATCTTGATTCTCTGTCTTCATTGTTCTAATCAGTTGAAGAGAGAAAGTGTCTTGAAGATTTTCTTCATGCCTAGACTGAAATAGGCAGCTATATTCATAGGCAAGGAAGGGCAAGACTCTACTTGTATCAATTGAAGTTGTACTCCTGTTTACAAATCATCCATCTTTGTGCTCATAAGTTTCAAGCCCTTTCATCGTCTTAACCCATTTATTCAATTGTCTTATGTATAATTTGTCTTTCCAAGTTAAGCTTAAGTATATGGTGAACTGAAGGTTGTGAAGGTCCTCTTGAATCTATAACCATTCACTTGAATCCTACTTATCTCTTGAAGGCACATCTCCATCTATCTTGTTCAGTTTTCTTGCCAAACCCTTGTGGTGACCTTCAACCCTACGTACTGCGACAACGGGCATGGTAGTTGCATGAGTAGCCCAAGGAGGGTGGATAGACACACTATAAGTGAAGGATGGAAATCCCAGTGTCAAAGTGATCCATGGAGTGTGTGATGGCATACCATAAGAAGAGGATGGATATCCTTGGGTTTGAGAGACGAATGGAATGTGTGGTGGCACTCTCTAAGTAGAGGATGGAAATCCTTCAGTCGAAGGAGCCGTTGATAGATGTCAAGGGGGATTGAGGGAGATAACCCAACATAGCCATCCTAGGATAGACAAATGTGCTCACTTGTAGCTGTGTACAATAGGATGTGTCAATAGGTGGTATTCCTCATAACAATGAACTAGGGTGTAGAGTGGCATTTACCTATGGGTTGCTAACATGTAGAATTGAAAAATAAAAAGTGCTAGGAATGGAAATAGATGATCCTCATCCTATTGTGCTTAATGCAGATGTGGAATTTAAATAAACCTAAGCTATTGAAAGTAGATGAAAGAAAATCTAAGATATTGTAAGTAGATGGAAATTCTAAGTGAAGAAAATAAGAGAGAGGGATGGAAGTGAATTGCAAATGATTACTACCAACTCCATACTCAAATGATATACAAGGCACATGTCAAATATACATGTGGATGTACGTTTGCTTTGAAAGCATCCTTGATTAACATTTGATTTTTTAAAACTTGTCAAGATCCAGATCATGCATACTAGACTAAGAAACAAGGGTTTTGTTTTAAAGAAGATGGATCACCAATCATCTCCAATGCAACATGTCCTCCCTAAGCGAAGAAGTGGCCAGCCTCACCAACTAATTGTGACTGATGTGAAAGGCTCCTAGGAGTGTCTGGATAGTTGTGGGAATATTTGATACACATGAATTCATTGAACTTCCCTTCCATCATGAGCTCTACGTCTAATAAAGAAGGTGAAGAAAAAGATGATGTGTTGTCCTCATTGCATTTGCATAGCTTGCCCATTGGCATTATTTTCTTTTGGTCATCACCAACATTTGATGCAACTCGAGGCTGTATGGCTTTTCTTTGGGAACTTCTTGCTGTTCCGAAGCTCTAGATGATGACATCTTCTTTTTGCCCTTTCTCTCCTTCTTTGGGAGCTCAAAAATTGCATGAACCAATGATTCTTAGCCAATCAGGCAAAGATATCAGTTGCTATCCTCAGCTGAGCCTGAAATTGATCATCATAATCTTCATCTCCTTGCTGGTCATCAGCTTTTTGCGGCCTTGAGGGACCTGCTTCTTGGTCTAAATCAACACTCTCTAGTTACTGCCCATGCTATGTGCCCATTCCAAGATTAGGCATAACATTTTTTAGAATGCTTTGTGAACCTTCAAATTGTGAGATATCATCATGACTTGAACCCAAATCACTCTATGATGACATGCTTGTTGTTTTTGCACTCAGCTGATCACAATCTCAACAGAATGCAAGTTCTTTGACTCACACAAAAGTGCCTCAAGCCCACCTACTCAAAGAAGTCAATGTATCCCAACAACGGAACCATGAAACCATAGTTGGATTCAGATGTGTATGATTGATCATACCAGATGTCTGAAAATGTCTGTATGATAAGGTATGAAATGCCATTTCATACTCCACATTTTTTAGGTTATAAATTAAAAAGGCCATGACTGCCCCAGTTTGATGGTTTTTCCTTGGCAACTTGTTTGTGGCAATTTTGGCCTCTGTTTTCTGCATTTTTCCTGCGTCTGTAGCTTGCGTGGTCAACTCTCAGCCTGTACGTGTGCAACCAGCAATATTCAGACTTTAGTCTTCAGTGTGTGTAGAAAATCAGCTTGGGAACAGTGTGCTCAACTTGTGTAAAAATAGGGTAGTGTGTGCAGACTGCAATGTGCTCACTGCTAAGTACTCAGCCCATCCTCTCTCTCCCTCTGATCTCAGTTTTTCAGGTCAGCATGGTTTGAAAGCAAGGAAAAGAGTGGCAATTTGTCACTGAATTGCAGAAATTGAAGAATGGACAGCGTATTTTGCAGTGCTAATATTGTTCACACACATGGAATGGTGGCCCTGCTTATATTAATGTCCACATCTTGGCGTTGAAGGGACTTGGGGTTAATAAATTCTCTAGTGCACCTTAAGATGTAAAAGGTGCAGTTCGTAGATTGCATGTAAGTGCTCCCATGAATTCATAGGATGCATTGGATGCAAAGGTTTCTAGTTTGGGAGATGCATTAGGAAGTGCTAGTGCCAAAGTGGTTGCTTGTTCCTCTCAAGCTAGTGATGCTCATGGAATGATGTCTAAAAAGTGCAAAGCTAATGCTAGGGAAGGTCCTTTGTTTCAAAGTTGGGACATACAAGCAAGGAAAGAGGGATCAATCACCCTTTAGGTTCTTTTATGCAGAGGGTATTCCTCATTGAAAGATGAGGCCTTACTTTCTTGACATAGTGAAGGAAATTGGAAATGTTTGGCCCAAGCTTCAAGGCCCCTTCATACCATCACTTGTGCACTAAAGAATTGGATGATGAGGTCAGATGTGTGCAAAGATGCACGTCATCAACCCGTTATCAATGTAATGGTTTCATGCATGTTTGGTTCCACATTCTTGTGATCAGGAGAGTAGCCATCATTGTCATTATCATGAGTGACTACATTAACCTCTTCTATTTTCACATTGCTCTTTTTGATAGGCTGGCTGTCCTTGTTTTCAGCCTTGTTGGCCTCATTGTTTTGGTTTTTGCTCTTCTCTTTCTTCAGCTGAAAGCAATCCCTTTTGTAGTGTCCCTTTTTGTTACAATGATGGCACTCCACATTCTTTCCATGAGATTCGCTGTGTGCTTTGTTTTCAGAACTGCTCTTATGCTGAAATCTGCCTCTAGTGTGTAATGTAATGCATTTGAAGATTTGTTTGCTGAGTTATTCTGCCTATTGAGTTCTTCCATCAGCAAAGAACTCTCCACATTAGAGTATAATAGCTGAGCATTCGAATTACTCAAAGCTGTCCTGAAAGTATCCCAACTTTCAAGTAGAGTGCATAGCAAGAAGGTATCTTTGAACTCTTCATCAATATGAAAATCCAAAGCAATCAGCTGAATGAAAATTGAGTTAAACTCATTCAAATGTACAAACATGGTTGTACCCTCTTTCATGCGAAAGTCCATCAGTTTTTTCAGCCAATAAACCTTGTTGGCTGTACTTTTCTAAGCATACAATTCTTCAAGCCTTTGCCACATTGCATATGTTGAATTTAGCTTCTCAATGTTGAAGAGCAAGTTGTCTAACACTGAGAGCTCAATGGTAGAGCGAGCAAGCTCGTCTAAGTCATCCCACTCGTCTTGTTCCATGTCTATTGGTTTGATTCCCTTTGTTTTGATGGGCTTTATATGTTTCTTCTACACCAAGACATTATAGCATTGTTTTTGCCAGGTTGCAAAATTATGGGCACCCTCAAGCTTCTTAATGTGCAAAAGATTACTGCTGTCACTGTTTCCAGCCATAATTTGCAGTTCCAAATTGACTAACCAGTCACCAAAGGCAAGCCCAAATATGACACAAGTGACTACAGTGCACAAGAATACTAACCAGCAATGAAAAATCTCAAGATTGCAGAAATTGTCAGATCTGCAAATGAATTTTCAGAATTAAAAATGTTGTTTGCTGCACTCCTCAAGCAATTTTTGACACGATTAGAGACCAATTCAATAGTTACATGTGAAATCCCCAAAATTTCACTGCAATTTCGGCTCCAAAGGCATTCCTGAGCAGCAATTTGACAATTTGGGTCAAAAGTCCCAAATTTTTTGAGAATAATCTGTTCAAAATTGCATCAATTCAAGTGCCCAAGTGCATATACTAAGCAATTCTTGCACAAATTGATGAAATTTCACAAAAGCCCCAAATTTTTCGGGTCCAGTGTACACAAATTTAATTGAATTTGAAGAAATGTCACTGAAATGTGAAAAGCTCCAAAATTTTAAGGGCAATTGTGCACTAATTTCGCAATTTTTGAGTCAGATTGTCCAATTCTGCATTAAAATCCGCAAATCCGAGAAAAGCCCAAATTTTTGGGTCAAAATTGCACATTGTGCTTATGTATATGAACGCCTGGCAAAGGGGAGAAGGAAAAATTTCAAGAATTTCACAAAGTATTTGACAAAAAAGAAGACGTCTATCGAATCTCGGACTCGACGTGTTGACCTGTTCGAGTGTCCTCAACTCCGCTTGCCTGCGTGTGCCATCAATGCCTGCTCGCTTGTGCTGTTAGCTCGCCTGCCCGCGTGTGCCTTCAGCACATCACGTCAATGCTGTTCATCCTGTCTGCCTGTTTCGTCAGGTTGCAGCACGTCCATCCTGTCTGGCGCGTGTCTGCACGCGAGTCTGGTTATGTTTGCACAGGTCGAGTGTAGATTGTGTTGAGGCTGATCACTCCAACCTATCGCTTGTGCGGCTACCTCTCCTACACCTGCCGAACACTGATGACTAGTGCTTGAAGTTCTTGCTCACTTGTCACATGGCCCAACGACCGTCACTGGCTTTGGGAAACATGCACAACTTGTGCACTTTGATACCAGTTTGTTGTGCACTTTGATACCAGTTTGTTGCATAGGTTGTGCGCAAGCTAAGCTGAGAGTGAAGAGAGTTGAGAGCAGTAGAGTGAGAAGAGTGAGTACGACACTTGATGTTTGGTACAAAGACTTGTGTACCACATTTTAGGTTTTGAATATATATAAAGTACGAAGTTTAAGGGTGCGTTCACACCCGAACACGGTAAAAAAAAAGGCATGGTAAGCCTTTATTCCCAACAAGCTCTTCCTCGTGAGAAATTTGAAGCATTTCGCAATGCTTTAAATTTGATCTCCTTTGGTGGCGGATGACCGTTGTATTTTGATCACTCTTCACTCTAGGGGGGTTTGTTGGGTTTCACTCACACCTATGCTCACAAAGGAGTGTCGGTGTTCTCAGTAGGATACTGGGGCACTTTTTACTCTCCGTACGAGAGGGCTTTCCCCCCGGATTTATCCTATTTATTTTATGTACCTATGTTACATATTTTCCAGCACTTATCGTGTTGCACACACTTCGGTTGTGAACACCCTCTTACAACCCTAAGGTTTAAGGGTTGTACCTTGTACTTTCATCTTACACTTTCAATCTATTGCATTGGGTGTCATGCTTCCACTCTCCACATTGTCTACTCCACTCTTAGCTGAGCTTCGATCCACTCAATCTCTCACATTGCCAACCAAGGCTGCAATTACAGAAGCAAACAAATCTTTGCGAGATGTGATGTGCTTGGAAGCACCACAGTCAAAAAACCATGTGTACGCATCCTTAGTAGAGCTAAATGCTCTATCAGCCCAGGAAGAGTCATAGCTACATGTATTAAAAAAATAGTCCCTATCTACAACAAAGGATGCGAACTCAGTAGTAGTAGAAGGTGCATAAAAAACAGATATCCCTGACTCCTTCTCCTTGGCTATGCGCTTTCTACATTTAGTAATGTAGTGTCCTGGCTTCTTGCAATAGTGGCACTTGCCCTTCTTGGCTTGTGTGCCCGCTGTTTCTTATTGCCCTGTGAAGTACATGAAGTCCTAGAGCTCTGTAGAGCATTCTTTGCTTGGCTGCTCTTGCCCTTCTGTCTTGCCGTAAAAGCCTGCTCAGAGGCTACAACATCCACACCACTGTTTTTTCTTGTTCGCTCCTCCTCTAAGAACAAACTGACCAGTTGAAGGAAAGTAAGTGGCTGTGGGCAAATCATCATGATGAGGTTCAAGGCCGTATGAAAGGCCAAGTACGAGGGTGGCAATGAATTCAAGGTAGTAGACATCAGCTGCGCATCTAAGTAATACTCATCTACATTCATAAGTTGCTCACACAAGTCTTGAATTTTATTTAGATGATCCTGCATAGAATTACCCTCATCCATCTTCACTATCTCAAGCTCTTTCTTCAAGAAAGAGATGCACGTCTTATTCTTGCCAGCAAACATCTACTCTAAGGTCAGCCAGGCTTCTCATGAAGAAGCTACAGACCGAATGTGAGGGATGATAGACTGCTGAACTGCCAATGCAATTAGCGGCAAAGCGTGTGCATCTCGTGTATCCCATGCTTTTTGTGTTGCCGATCTTTGGGGAAGTGGCTGAGCTGTAGCGGATTGAAAAAGCTGAGTTGCCCATTGTTCACGTCCTCTTGGAGGAGGAGTAGTAGGAGCCACAACTTTGGGCCTAACTTCTTCACCGCGGACATACTCCCAAAGATTCTTTGCAATCAGCACATTCTTCATCATGAAGGACCAAAGGGAATAGTTGTTACCATCCAACCTATTCTCCTTGGCTACATAAGTAAATACATCACCTCCTTGATTTCCCATGATAAATGATGCTAATCAGAGAGCAAAAGAGCAATGTCTCAAGCTCGACCAACTTGGAAATTTCAGAATTTCTAGAAATTACAGCAAGTACTTTGCTGTAATTAGCAAATTTAAGCGCAGTCTATCAAAACTGTCTGAAATGCATGCTGTCCAAGGTGCGATAAATGCTCAGCAGCACTGAAAATGCAGAAGCCCCAAAATTTCTTGTATCAAAATGTACAAAATCAGTCTATTTCTGACTGTCACAAATGTACATGTGTCAATCATTGAGCTAACTGCAAAAGCCCCAAATGTTTGACCCAAAATGCACAAAAATTGTGTTGTAATTGTGTCCCAGACACGTATTGGAACTGAGAATGCTTGCCCGGGCAAGAAGCCCCTTCCTGAGAAGTGAATCTGAATTAAATACTGATTTTAAAAAAAATAGCTCCGATTCTGAGCTGTGGTGGCAGACCTGGTGGTGCAGGTAGCAGCTGGAGGTCGAGGGTTGGACTGGTGGGCACAGCCGGCGGTCAAGCGGGCTGGTTGTGCAAGGGGTGGACAGACTGCGCAGGAGTTGGAGCAGCTGGCAGGCCAGGCGGCGACTGGAGCAGTACCTGTCAGCGGATGCTGGAGCAGCAGGTGCAGTTGGCAGTGTCAGGTGTAGAGCTGGAGGCAGCTACGTTCAGCTGGAGCAGGTGCAGGGAGCAGCAGCAATGCTTGGCACTAGGCAACTGAGTTGGAGAATTGGTGGATGTTGGCCAGGTGGTGGCGCTGGCCGCTGACGGATGCTGCTGGCGGACTTGGTGGAGCTACCAACGACGGCGGAGGAGCTGCTGACAATGGCCGAGAGCTCAGCTCAGCTGAGGCTCAGCTCTGATACCAAATGTGAGAGGAGGAAGAGATCGAAGCTCAGCTGAGAGTACAATAGATAGGGTAGAGTGTGAGAGCCCGACACCCAATGCAATAATCTAAAGTGTAAGATGCAAGTACAAAGCACAACCCTTAAATCTTAGGGTTGCAAGAGGGTGTTCACACCCGAAGAGTGTGAAATACGATAAGTGCCTAAAACTATGTAATATAGACACATAAAATAAAAGAAATAAGTTTGGGGGGAAAAGCCTCTCAAACGGAGAGTAAAAAGTGCCCCAGTGTCCTACTGAAGATCACCGACACTCCTTTGTGAGCATAGGTGTGAGTCTAACCCAGCACAATTGGCCCCGAAAACTGGTGACACTTGCAGTATTCCCTTTACTTGAATCGCTAAAGATGAAGTACACTGAGATTTAGGGCTGATCTCCTTCAATCTTCAATACAAAGGGCTGAACAGTAGCAAAAAGGAACAATTTTCCCCTTCCTTTGGCTTCAAATTCAGGCACAATTTGATCCTTGGACTCTTTGCATGTAGGCCAAACAAATTTGAATGGGCTCACTGTTGAGATTAGCTGTAAATTCACAATTCATAGAACTTTGGGTCTTCATTTATTGGGCATGGATCCATTGTGGCTGAGAAACCCTATTTGCTATTGTAAATTAGAGAACAAAAATCATTGCTGCTCTTCCCAATGGCTGGAATATGTTGATAATTGCTAAGGGAAATGTTAGAGGATGAGAGAGAAAATCAAATGGAGGGATTATCTTTTGAATGATAGCTTTGATGGCAATTTTGATGGCACCAACAGCCTCGAAAAAGGCGGGTAAAACTCCAATGCAACCAATGAGCCCCACTACGTGCTCAGCTGTCACCTATCTCAGAGCTAATCTAGCTGCTTCTCCCTCCCTCAGTCTCTAAATGGCTTGATCCACACTCAACCAGTCCCCAAACAGCCTTCTCTCAGCTTTCATGGCCAAGTTTGCCAAGGGCAACATTCCAAAAACAATTTTCAGCATTACTTAATTAATTTTAGGATTAAATTTGTGAAAATCGATTAATTATCCATTGGATCATGCCCATTAATTGGTTGGTGCCCATCCACATTTAATGTGCCTAGGACTAGCATTAGTTAATTAATTAATACCTAGTCCCAATGTCACCACTGGATGCATAACTTTGCACAACTTTTGCCATTGTCAACCAGTGCTCACATGGGGTACTTAGCCATCGTGGTGACTTAATTGACTTGCACTTTACATGTACACCTCACATGTTCACAACTTAATAATGCCAAAGCTAAGCATAAAAAATACACATCCCTTGACATTTGCCCCAAAGGCTTTGCCCAATTGGTAGGTATTGGGGGTGTCGTGATTGGATGTATAGGAGCTTCTAGGGTGGCACATTTGGAAGGCACGCTGCTAGATGATTCTTTGTGGTGAGAGCCTCTTAGTGTATGCCAACTTGGCTGAGCTTTGGTCATCCATTATGCACTCCCACTCTAGTTGTTGGAAGCAGCTACAGGGAGCCTTTAGACACCAACTAGAGCTTCAGCAGTAGTTCCCTCACACTTGGGTTGGCCATTACCTGTTTTTCACCTTAAATGATGGCACCCCTTGGTGATGTTATACTCATCCACCATGGCATCTGTCCGCCATCCCCCTAAAAGCGCCCTGAGAGGCTGTATATATGATTTTGATCTGTAGACAGCTGCAGCTAGATTGTTGAGCATTTGCACTTTTTTTTTTTGGTACTTCGTTGTATTATTCTTCTTAATAACATGAGTAGCCATACCTTTTTTTTCTGCAAAAAAAAAAAGGAAATTTGAATTTTGCATTCAAATGATGCTAAATGTCTTTAGATACTGTTACGCTTGATAACTCAAAGAGGTGACTCAATTCCCCTATAAACTGAAAGTAGCTATATGCAAAGACGATGCCCCTAGCTCTACTGGAAACTTTTGTACATAAACTTTATATGTTCAGAGGATGACTGTCATGTTTCCTTGTGCTCAAAATTTTCTTCCATCTTCGCTTGTGCAGACGTGTTCTTTTTTTTTTCCAAGGGGAAATGAGTGGAAGAGGGCTAGGGAAGTAACTCTAAAGTTCCATAAATGTCTAAAAACAGTTGCTCATGATTCAACTTGCAGTTATCTTCAGAGAAAGAGCATTTAATGAATCAATTGTATGGAATAAAGCAGCTGGAAGCTCCAAATGCTGGCAAGTAATGTCTCTTTACATCTAGCCTTTGTATGGTTTGACTTCTGTAATTGTGGACAGTCATAAAGAAAAGAATTCTGTGAGAAGAATAACCAGAGTAACAGTGAAGTATCCATGTGTGTCCCAGTCTTCTAGTTATAATATGTAGTGTTCTGCATTTCGCTTTTCTTCTTTCCAACTATCTTGTAAGATTGTTCCCTGTAGGTCAAGCGAAGGATTAGCAGATGCTGAAAAAAAACTCCATTGTGCCAACCAGATCATTCAGGGACTCCAAGACAGAGTTCGAAGGCTTGAAAGTGATCTTGAATTTGCAAATAGGAGGGCTGATTCAGCCACATCACGGCTAAATGAAGCAGATGCTACCATTTCTTCTTTCCATGGAAAGGTCTCACGCTTGCAAATTGAGCTTCAGGAGATGAAGGAAAAGAATTTAGAATATGTTACAGAAAAAATAGAAGCAGATGCTGGAGCTCAATTGAGGGAGGCAGCTATATCTGTTCTTAGACTGAGAATATATGCACTTGAAGGTGACCTCCAGAGCCAGAGGAGTATGAGTACACGACTTCAGGATCCAAATGTAAAGACCTTAACTCAGCTTTCTCCAGATATAAATGTGGAAATTAAAGCAAGGCCAGGGCTAATTATCAAAAGAGACACAGGTGCTGATTCAGAATATGCAGCAGCAAAGTTAGAGGCTGCTAAATATCAACTGCAGGAAGATGCTGAAACTATCAAGAAGCTGAGGGAAATGAATACAGCTCTTGAAACAGATCTACAGAGAGAGCGAGCACGGAATCCTTCATCAAATGGATTCAGTACCGATGCTTGGAGTTTGAAAAAGATGAGAAAGCTGGAGCAAGCGCTAGCAGAAGCACATGAAAGATATATGCTTTTGCATAAAGGTATCTGTCAACTGTGTGTGGCCTTTTGATCATACAAGCTTTATTATCCATCCACATAAATGCTCCTATTTATCTCTAATGTTCAACTGCCCCATATTGCAACTGACTAGTTTGAGTTACCTGAGTAAAGACAAGGAGATACACTGAGATTAACTTTGTGTATTGGACCTTGGTAACATAGAAATGAATGACTTGCGCAACAGAAAGGCAGCACTGTCTTCTGAATCAAACAGTTCAGAGAGACAACATTCTCACAAGTCTTATCTACAGGTGATTGATGCCTAAACAAACTATGAGCCAAGTTTTTCCATTTTCATTTAAAAAAAAGTGACAAAGGGTAATTTACATATTGACTAAGGGTTAAAAAAGATTTTCTTCATGAAGAGGAGTGTTATGTCCATTTGTCCCTTGACTTTTCACCCAAGACTTGCACAATTGAAACCACAAATTGGCCAAATGCTAACCCAAGTTGCAATGAATGGGCTAGCATCTGAATTCCTTGACAACTACACAAATTTCAAGTGCTGAATTCAGTGTATGATGGCTTCTATTGTTGGCATGGGTCCTGAGGTGGTTGTCAAACCCTAATTTTTACATCAATTTTGGGTTTACAGCAGAAATTCTCCTACTGTCCACCAAATATGATAGAGATCTGCTCCAAATGGCTAAGAAATGTTAAGATCTTTTGAGAAATTACTGGAAAAGGTGAGAGAAAGCCAAGATGAGAGAAAAATCAAATTATCTTCACGAGAAAACCCCAAAATCTGCATGCTACCTGCTCTAGCTTGCATAAAATGCAGTCACCTCTACTTCCTGGCACCTCCAAAATGCTATCACCTGATCAGTACTAATGTTGCCAGCTCCTAGAAGGTGTCTCCCTATTGTCCCCTATTGAGGCCTTCAAATGGCTGTCTTTTGTAGCAAATTGTTGTTCTCTGATCAGAAAATGGACCAGTAGCTCCCTCCCTCCCTCTCTCTCTCTCTCTCTCTCTATATATATATATATATACCAAAAACGTTTTCTCAGTTTACATGGGCATTTTTGCTAAGTAGCAGCCTTTTAAACCCATTTTTCAGCATTATCCAGTCATTTAATTAATTTTCAAAATTAAATAATCCTAAAAATTAATTTCTGCCCTTTTGACCCTATCCAAAATCAACATGATCTTAAAACTGAGGCAAAAACTCATGTCCAATTGATCATGAACTGATCCCAAACTGATGTAAAAGTATAGTCTCAGAGTGGCGGTAACAACCATACTCATCTGCATATATCTCACAGTGACTAATACACTGGTAGTGACCCCACGGCAAACATATTGTTAGCATAGTACCTTGGATGCATGCTAAATACATTTGAGATCCACTACATATGAGAGTTATCCACAATTGGAGGAGTGAAAGTGCTACCTCTCTCTTGAGCATCAAGTAATACTCCGGATCCCTGCTCTGCTAAACCTGACTAAAGCCTAAACTAAGTCTAACTGAAAGGCATCTAAGTAAAGCTGCAACAATGGAGGATGGTGTACCAAGTCATCCTCTTCCATCCATTTTGCATCCATTGGTGAATAATTCTAAAACTTCACCACATCTCTTAGAAATTTTACCTCTAAACTTTCTTTACTTATGTATTAAGAATTGCTTAGGTACCAAAATCTCATCTAGGCTTCTAGCTCGTCAACCTTAAGCTGAATTTTAGTAGACATATCCTCTCGTACATCACCATGAAAAGGCCTCAACAAGCTGATATGAAAGGCATTGTGTATCTGCCAATGTGGAGGTAATTTCAGCCAATATGCCACATCGCTGATCTTTTTCAACACCAAGAAGGGCCCATAGTATCTCATACTTAACTTTGGATACAATCTCTCTCTTCCTTTCATCTTTTTCAGCCTTGCCTTTTCAAAACATAGCAGTATGTAATTGCCCTTTACAAATTGCAAAGCATATCTATGGTGATCAGTTGCCTTCGTTTGCTTTTCTTGTGATCTTTGAAGTGTATATTTTGTCTTTGCATAGGCTGGATCCAAGTTTTCCACGTAACGATCAGTCTCAAAGATCTTATCCTTAGTCTGCAAGATAGATGGTACCTTCTTGCCACCCTGAACCACCTCAAATGGAGCTTTGCCAGTGGAAATATGTACTATATTGTTATAAGCAAACTCAACTAAGGGCAAATACTATTTCCACTATGTCTTGTGGTCTGAGACATAGCACCTCAAAAGATCTAACACTGTGGAATTTGCTTTCTTAGATGGATTATCTATTTGCAAATAGAAGGATGATGAGAATTTCAGCGTGGTGTCCATATTCTCAAACAATCCCTTCCAAAATAAATTGGTTATCCAAGGGTCTAAATCACTGATGATCGACTCTGGCATACCATGATACTTAAAGATATGTTGCAAAAACAATCATGCTATATGATCAATATTTATTTTCTTCCTCACCAAAATGAAATGGGCTTATTTGCTAAACTTGCAAATGATAGTCCATATCTTATCATTTTCTATAGGTGTCCTAAGAAGCTAAAAAATAAAGTCCATTGCAATGCTCTACCAAGGCCTATTTGAAATAGACAAAGGATACAACAAGCACGACATCTTTTATCTGTCATGCTTTACCTTGACATACTGTCCTGACAAACTGCTCCACATCATGCCTCAAAGCTAACAAATAAAAGAAATGCTCCACTTCCTTGACTGTGACATCAATACCTCTTATGTCCTACATATGGAGAAGCATGACTTTCAGTGATAACTCTAGGCCTCAACTACTTCATGACACACGGTCGTCCATACATCATGAGAAATCCATCTCTTAGCACAAAGTACTCATGTCTTTGACTATTCCATAGTTAATCATAAATATTAGCAAAGTCTAAATCAACAATATATTGCTCTTTCATGGCATCCAACTCAGTGTGATAAACCATGCTATCGGTTGAAATTTGTGGCTTATGTGACAATGCATCAGTCACAACATTCTTTTTACCATTAATATGCACAATAGCATAGAGAGAATTTTTCCATCTCATATGTTTCTTTGACAACTTTGTCTGCGTCAGAAAGTACCTCAAAGTTTGATGATATGTCTACACTCTAAAATTAGCTCCCAATAAATAATGTTTCCATATAGATAGTGCATGAATTACAACCAAGAGCTCTTTCCCATAAACTTGTAAATTCTTCTCTGCACCGTGGGAAATTTGGCTCTCATAAGCTACAATATGGCCATTGTGTGTAAGAACAACTCCAATGCTATTACCACAAGCATCACACTGAACCACAAATGACTTCCTTAAATTAGACAATACAAGCACGGGATTTGAAGTCATCTTATCCTTAAACTTTTCAAATATTGAAATTTTCATTGTTGTCTATCTAAATGGCACATCCTTCTTCTACAAGGCATGTAATGGAGATGCAATTTCAGCAAACCCGCGTACATACTTCTTGTAGTAAAAACATAAACCTAAGAAGCTGCGGATCTCATGCACACTTCTCAAAGGTGGCCATGATCATACTATCTCAACCTTTGCAAGGTCTATGCAAATATTATCAGTCGATACAATATGTCCCAAAAAGTAGATTTTATGCAAAGAAAAACTTTTCTTGTCATTGATAATGAGCCTATGCTCACACAATTCATTGAACGCAATGTCCAAGTGTCTTCTATGCTCTACCTCATTCTTTGAATAGACAATCATGATGTCATAGAAAGTATCCACAAATCCTCTGTGGCCTGAAGTATGATCCATCATTTGATTAAAAGTAAAAGGAGCATGTATAAGCCTAAAAGGCATAACAAGAAACTCATATAGTCCAAAAGATGTTCTAAAAGCTGTCTTAGGCATATCCTCTAGTCTAATACATATCTGATGATATCCACTTTTCAAATCTATACGGTTGAATATGGCTGTCCCCCTGCAATCTATCCATAGCATTATCGATCCAAGGAATAAAAAAGTGATTCTTTATCGTGATCTTGTTCAAAACACGATAATCAATGCATCTACACCATGAAACATTCTTTTTCTGCATAAAAAATATTGGAGAACAAAAAGGAGATGAGTTGGATTGAATCAGTCATTTTTCTAATATCTCATTCACTCCACTCATAATCTTCTACTAGGCTGCACTAATTTTGTAGGGTGGCTTATTAGGTGGGCTACTTCTAGGAATAATATCTATGCAATGATCTTACTGTTCAGGCAGTAACTTTCCTAGGAGTAACTGAGAGAAGCATTCAACATACACTTTCAAAAATGGCATACGATCATTCTCTAACTTAGACATGTTCCCCATATTCTCACTATCATCTTTAGTCTTAGTAAAAACCAAGTACGCTAAAAGATGATTTTTCATTACTTTAGAAATGACAAGTGTAGATACAACAGGGACAGATTCACCTTTTAATTTTACATCAAGTGTAAGTATTGTTTTCTTATGTAATATTGATCTCTTTTGTCTGAGAATCAATCACATTGCATGCATACAATGATACCATGGCATACCAATCAACACATCACAACCCTCTTGTGAAGCAATGAACTCTTCATTGTCGACATATCCCTGTATATGCAATTGAAGCTTTTGAATGAGTGATGTGACAAGTTTTGCATGGCCTTTACATGCCATTCCAACTTTCCCATGGGTCCCATCTCATCCTCTGTGATGCCCAAACAGGTTGCCATGTCAACAGAGATGAAGTTGGCTCATGTACCATTATCAAAGAAAACCAATGTATATTGATTCCTAATTTTGCCCCATGCTTTGCACAATTCAGTAACATCAGGCATCAATCCCACTGATGTTTTAGGTTTCTTTTCCTTAGGGTCTCCTTGATTTTTTGATTTTTTAGCTTGTTGCTTATTGGGACAGTCTCTTGCAATGTGATCCTCTTGTTTACAAATAAAGCATTTATTTGTAGCCATCAATTCCCTACATTGCGCCAATGTTTTCGAAGCCCTTTCTTTGTGGTTTTGACCTCTTTTTAAGCTGATTTTCAGATGTGTCTCTTTTCTCAGCCTTAAAACTTGTTATTTAGATTTTCCCTACTCTCTAGGAAGCTTGAATCCTTCCCGCACAACAAAGCATTTGCTGTAGTAGCAATCTCTATGAGCTGAGACATGCTAGAGATTGTGGATTTAATGCAAAAATCCCTAATTCCTTTGGGCAGCCCACAAACATATTTTTCCACTTGTTCATAAAGGGGTATGGGGCGATAAGAAGTGACAAGCAACAATGATTTCAAAACTTCTTATTATATTGCTCCAAATTCTTATATTCCTTAGCATCCAGCTTATTCCAAGTTGTCATGATGTCCACCTCAAAGGTACCTGTCAACCAATTCAATGCAAACATTTGCTTGAATTGTATCCATGTTGACAATGCTCTACCTTGCATTAAAAGTGTGGATCACCATTACAATGCATTTTCCTTAAAGAAAGTCGCTGCCTTTCGAATCTTCGAGGATTGTGTGAAGTTTTTCCCTGAATAGACTGCATCAAACTAGTGAATGAAAGTCAAAGCTTTCAGCCTATCTTGTGCACCATTGAAGAACTCAAACTTCATTGCTATTCCATCCTCATCATAGTCTTTTGTTACTCCTTTGGGTGTCAAGCCGTCATACATTGGCTGCTGCAAAAAGGGTACATTCGCTGAATTTACATCAAACCAACACTAAATGGAGTATTCGCATGACCAACACTCATTTCTTGAGCCCTATAAGCATTCAGGGGTACAGATGCATTACCAAATATGCTACCTTGTGCCCCAGGCATCACCCCAGGCATCAAGCCAATGCTACCATACATAGGGTTTTACATATTTCCAACCATACTTGAATACATTGAGCCTTATACACCACGCATTGGTAGTTGCATACCATAGAGATTTATGCCATACATTCCCGTATGGGATCCTTGTCCAATCATAGCATGAAAAATCATACTATTTCCAAAGTATCATGGCTGCCCCATCATAGTATACATACTCGGCTATCCAAAATCCATTGGATTGGCACCTTCATGATGGCTTTGCATTTGCATTCCTTGCCTCGTAGGTATTAACTGTTTTGCTTCCGGATCTTCAAATGAAGGCTTTGGCATTTTCTTCGATGCACTTTGCTATCTCGAAGGCGTAGAAGATGACTTCTTCTTCTTGCCCTTGCTGTCCCTCTTCGGAGCATTCAAAAATCAAGTGAACTGAGGATCCTTTGCCAATTCAGCAAAGAGATTTGTTACTGTCCTCGTCCGGTTCTTAAATTAGTCATCAAATACCTCTTTCCTTTGGTGGTCATTAGCCTCATTATGCCTTGAAGGCCCTGCATCTTGCCCAACATAAATATTTTCAGCTTGCTGTCCATGGACTGAGTCTTGTCCAAGATTAGGCATTATATTTTCTTCATTCCCATGCTCATGCTCATGCTGAGAGGCATCATCACTACTTGATTCCATCTCACTCTATGAAGATATATTGCTGTAATTTCTTAGATGACAGCAAAAAATAGCACTAGCACAAAGCTTTGGCTTGCAATAAGGTGCCTCGGCCCACCAAATCAAGGCATTGAGTGGTATTCCAACAATGAAACCATGAAACTAGCCTTTTTTTCTTGGAGAGGGTGGTAATTCCCTGATTAAGCACTTAATTACAGCAACAAGCAAATAAACATAAATTAAAATGCACAATTTGTCAGAGTGCAGCGGTGCGGAAGCGTAGGACTGAGAGAGAGAGAACGCAGAGAGAGAAGGGAGAGAAAGAGACAGTGTACACTGAAGATCTGCTGTATAAAGAATGCTGAATACAAAGATATACACGGGCGCAGTGCGCTGGACTGCGTGTCTCCACCTCGACGATGCGACCTGCTGTCCACCTCGAAGTCTGCTGCAGTCTGCACTGCCTGCTGTCTGAAATCTGTGAACAGAGACAGAAATCTGCACGGCACCGGTCTGTAATCTGCGACAGAGAATAGTGGCCAGACTGCTGAAAACGTCAGCAATAAATAGGCGAAAAATCACCTAGAATAGGGCGCCAAAATAGGGCGCAGCCAGGAATAAAATGGCTGCAGGCAGTCGGACTGCCACGTGGCAGTCCGACTGCACAGTCCGACTGTGCAGCTGGACTGTGCAGCTGCTGCCTGCACCTGCTGCCTGAAAACAGGCTATGATCTCTGACACCCCCTCTCAGAGCCTGGACAGGGCAGAAGCCTGAGGGATCTGGAATGTTGCCGAAGTAGAGCCTGAGGAAGCGCCTTCGTAAACAAATCCGCAAGATTATCCTCCGTCTTGCAATACTCCACAGTGATGGTCTCATCCAAAAGCTTTTCTCGGATGAAGTGGTACTGGATCTCAATGTGCTTCGTCCGGGCATGAAAAACAGGATTCCTCGCCAAGGCAATGCAACTCTCATTGTCACATCGCAGCAATGTAGGACGAGTCTGGGGGCACCCAAGCTCCTCCAACAATCTCCGAAGCCACACAACCTCGCATGTGGTGGAAGATGCGGCCCGATACTCCGCCTCAGTAGACGAAAGGGCTACCGTGGGCTGCTTCTTGCTACTCCATGAAATAACACCTGCACCCAAAGTAAAGCAGTAACCTGTTGTAGACCGCCTGTGGTCCACGTCACCGGCCCAATCCGAGTCGCTCCAACCTGCAAGTACAAGATCTGACCCATCTGTCCCTGCGGGGTAATGAATCCCCAAATCAGACGTCCCCCTCAGATACCGAAGTATCCTCTGAGCAGCCTGCCAATGCACCATCTTAGGTTCACTCATGAACCCTGCCAAGAGCCCAACAGCAAAACATAGATCAACCCTGGTGTTGAGAAGCCAAATCAAAGACCCTATCAACTGTCGATAGCGGGAAGCATCCGCCAAAGGAGAAGCTGAGTGGGAAGTGGACTTCCAGTTCGGATCCATAGGAGTAGAGAGGGCCCGACAATCTACCATCTCAAAAGACACCAAGAGCTCCTGAACATATCTCTGTTGGGAGAGAAAGATCCCCCTCTGAGACTGAAAAATCTCATGTCCTAAAAAGAAATGGAGTAGCCCCAAATCCGTCATCTCGAACGTCCGATGTAAAGCTGACTTTGTCTCCTGGACCTGCTGTGCATCATTACCTGTGACAATCAAATCATCAACATATAATACAAACAGCACACAACCATCCTCGGAAGTGTGAACATACAGCTGCGGATCGGCCTTGGACCGCCGATATCCCAACTGAGTCTGAAGGAACGAATCAATCTTCTCGTTCCAAGCTCGCGGGGCCTGCTTGAGACCATACAGGGCCTTCTTCAACCTGTAGACTTTCCCATCTGAAGAACCAAAGCCAGGAGGCTGCTCAACATAGATCTCCTCCTTCAAATCATAATTCAGGAAGGCCGACTTCACATCCAGCTGATAAACAGGCCATCTCCTATGGCCAGCCAAAGCAAGAACAGGTCTAATGGTTGCCATACGAGCTGTAGGGGCAAAGGTGTCATGACAGTCAATATCTGGGCGCTGGGCAAAACCCTTAGCAACAAGGCGAGCCTTGTGCTTATCCAAAGTACCATCACTGAGATATTTGGTCTTGAAGACCCACTTGACTCCAATCACCTTCTTCTTCGGGGGGCGTGGCACAAGTGACCAAGTGCCATTCCTCTCAATAGCCTCCAACTCAGCTTCCATAGCTTTCTTCCATGGGGCGGACTGTAAAGCCTCCTTCACGGAGGTGGGCTCTCGATCCTGCATAACTCGGGACATCAAACAATAATTGGAGCACACAAGCTCCGAAGAATGCGCCTGGTGCCTCCGTGACCGCCGCGGACCATCCTGCGGTCCCCACTCCTCAGGAACCCCCTCGATCCCTGAATCACGGAGTGTGTCACGGGCCCAGCGAGGAGGAGGCCGAACCTCCCCTCGTCGTTCTCCATCAGTAGAAGACTCTGGAATGTCCACCAGTGGTAACTCCTCAGAAGGATCCGGTGGAACAGTAGACTCTGTGTCAGAAACAGAATCATAATCAAACGGCACAGGCTCCAGTGGAACTGTAGAAGGAGCCAAACTCTCCCCTGGATCTCCAAGAACGGGATGCTCCTCACCCGTTGAAGAAACCGGAACCTCCACAAACCGCACATCACGGCTAGTATATACATCCCGCTTGACGGGATCATAGAGTCGGTAGCCTTGGGACTGGGAGCTATAGCCAACAAATACCTGTTTGCGGGAAGCCGCTTTGAATTTGTCACGGTGAGCTTTGGGAATGTGAACATAGGCATCACACCCAAAGACCCGAAAGTAAGAAACATATGGCTTCGTCCCAAAATACGCCTCAAATGGAGTCATCCCTTCCACGGCCGAAGTAGGAGATCGGTTAAGAATGTGGACTGCAGTAGCCACAGCCTCGGCCCACAGAACCTGGGGGGTCTGTCGGTGCTCCATCATGGTGCGCGCCATCTCGATCACACTACGGTTCTTCCGTTCGAGAATACCATTTTCTTGTGGAGTATTCGTATTGGCAAACTCCTGGTGAATTCCTCTATCTGCACAAAACCGAGAAAATTCATTAGAGACAAATTCACCTCCCTTGTCGGATCGCAAGGTCTTCAACTTCCGGCCTGATCGGTTCTCCTCAAAGAGAAGCCAATCCTTGAAGTGCGAGAAAGCTTCTGATTTTAGTGCCAAAAAGTAGGCCCATGTCATCCTGCTATAGTCATCCACGATCAGCATGAAGTACGAGCTCCCACGCAGGGACTCATTCCTCATAGGGCCACATAGATCCGTAGATACTAACTCCATCGGTGAAGTAGACCGCCGCGAAGCGGTGTGGGGAATGGCATCTCTATGCTGCTTCCCCCTTATGCAGGAGACACATGGCTGCTGGCTCACCACTATATCCGGCAACCCTCGAACAAGCTGTCCCCGTGACGCCTTTCGAAGATAGTCATAGTTCAGGTGACCAAACCTAGCATGCCATAATTCAGACTGTGACTGTGAGGTAAGAAGAATAGTAGAGAGGGCAGTGGAAGACTTCAGTTTGTAAATGCCGTTCTCCTCATATCCAGATGATAGAACCTTCCTCGATTCACGATCAAGGACTCGCACTGTAGAACTGTCAAACTCCACCAGAAGACCAAGGGAACAAATCTTATGGACTGAAAGGAGATGGTACCCCAATCCTGGGACATGCAAAACCTCTGAAGTATGGGTGCCACCTCGTCCATCCGGAATAAGCTGCATCTTACCCCGACCTGCAATAGAAACTGAAGAGCTGTCTCCAATGAGAACCTGCCCACGCGACGGGCGCAGCTGGGCAACACCATCTGATGAAGGAGTCATGTGCCGTGAGGCACCACTATCAATAATCCACTCTCGAGATTGGGAAGCCGCCATCGCAGCATCAGAAGCATTCGGTGAAGCGTCCTCAATGACAACTAAATGTAGAAATGCAGCTGATGAGGGTGCAGCCACCGCTCCAGAATCCTTGGTGTCCTTCTTCTTGGTGTCCTTCGAGTCTTTGTCAGGGCAATCCTTCTTCCAATGGCCAGTCTTTCCACAAATATGGCATGTGGAGTCTCTGTCCTTGTCCTTCTCCTTGTCCTTCTTGGACTTGTTATCCCCCTTCTTCTTCTTTTGGTCCTTCCCCTTCTTCTGAGAGGCTTGACCTGTCAACGCCTCCGACTTGGAAGCATTCTGTCCCTTTAACTGTTCCTCTTGGTCCAGGACCATAGGAACCAACTCTTCCCACCGAAGAGTAGACTCTCGCCCCGAAGCAATAAGGGCAGAGTAAAATGTACCGAATCGTGGCGGCAACTGGGACAAGAGTGTAATCGCCATGTCTTCGGAGGAAATTGGCTTCCCCGCATTCTGAACCTGCATCTGTAGCTGCCTTAGCTTGTTAATGTGTTCCCTTAGCGAAGAAGACTTATTGACGGACAAGGTCCGCATCTGTACCTCCAAAGAAACCCTCTTCATCAGGGTCATCCGATTGTACATTTGATCAAGCTCCAGCCATATCTCACGAGCCACCGTCAAGTGCTCGATGTGAGCGATCACGGCTGTAGTGCATGATAGAAAGAGAAAGGATCGAATCCTGGCATTCAGTTTGTCCCAATGAGACTGGGCCCTGGCCAACTCCGCACGAGCATCGGAAGAGAGTTTGGACTCATCTCTTATCGAGGGCCGGTCAATATCTTCCTGTACCAACTCCGCCAAATCATAGGACTCCAGAATGGCCAACATCATAACGCGCCAAATGCGGTAGTTGTCGCCGTCGAGCTTCTGATCTGTAGGAAGAGCCGGTAGGACAGGCACCTTCCGGTCCATAATCGCCTGGAACTCCAAGTCCATCTCTGTAGACATCTTCACCTGCAATGCCTTCTCAAACGCAAAAGCAGCCCCCTCTGACTGAGTAGACTCAGCCTGCTAAGGCTCTTCAGCGTCCCGAAGCTCCTTCACCCGCCGGAGGCGATGAAAAAGCAAAACCTGCACTTTTAGGTTGAAAACTCAAACTTTCTCCGCGACAAACAGCAGTAAACAGCAGCAAATCCACCACCTGTACTCCTTTCCTGTGCGCCCACACACGTTTCAGCCTTGTTCCAAGGCGCAGCCCTCCTGTCTGCCCTTAAACGCAAAAAACGCAAATTTGTGTCGCGATGGAAACTCCTCTTCAGGTTGATTCTGCGCTCAGTCAGCCCTCAAACACTGCTCTGATACCATGTCAGAGTGCAGCGGTGCGGAAGCGTAGGACTGAGAGAGAGAGAACGCAGAGAGAGAAGGGAGAGAAAGAGACAGTGTACACTGAAGATCTGCTGTATAAAGAATGCTGAATACAAAGATATACACGGGCGCAGTGCGCTGGACTGCGTGTCTCCACCTCGACGATGCGACCTGCTGTCCACCTCGAAGTCTGCTGCAGTCTGCACTGCCTGCTGTTTGAAATCTGTGAACAGAGACAGAAATCTTCACGGCACCGGTCCGTAATCTGCGACAGAGAATAGTGGCCAGACTGCTGAAAACGTCAGCAATAAATAGGCGAAAAATCACCTAGAACAGGGCGCCAAAATAGGGCGCAGCCAGGAATAAAATGGCTGCAGGCAGTCGGACTGCCACGTGGCAGTCCGACTGCACAGTCCGACTGTGCAGCTGGACTGTGCAGCTGCTGCCTGCACCTGCTGCCTGAAAACAGGCTATGATCTCTGACACAATTTACCTTAATAATCTTGGACATTGGATATCCTATTGGCCCCAAAGCTGGTGCCCCTTTTGGCATTTCTTTAAGTTTGATTGCTAATGGAATGAGTACAATCTAAGATTCCACAATCTCCTTTGTTGTTCCAAAAGCCCCTTACTGTAATAACAATCAGCAAGCAATCCAGACCATTTGCCCCTTAGCTTTTCACCTAGGACTTGCACAATTGGAACCACAAACTTGCCCAATGCTGCTCCAATTTACAATGAATGGATTGGCATCTAAATTTCCTAACAATTACACAAATTTCAAGTGCTGATTTCAGTGTACAATGCCTTCTCCTATTGGCATGGGTCCCAAGGTGGTTGTCAAACCCTAATTCTGCAGAAATTTAGGGTTTATAGCAGAAATCCTCTTGCTGGCCACCAAATATGGCTAAGATTTTCTCCAAATGTCTAAGAAATACTGAGACCACCCAGAGATCTTGCTTAAGAACGGCAAAAGCCAACTCCTGCCACATACGTCTTTCCGGCGCATCCATTACCGAATGTACTGATGTGGACTGTGAAGAATCAACGCACATATTAAAATCCCCCATCAAAAAACCCCGTCTGCCAAGGGACAAGGAAGTCTGCAAGGTATGCCAAAGCTCCCGGCGAGATAAGGGATCATTCGGAGCATAGAGGCCAAGTAACCATAAGATCTCTCCTTCGAATAAAATTTCAATTACCACAAAGCGGCCATGTACATCATTTTTTATAAGAACCGGCTGATATTTTTGATGTACAATCATAAGTACACCAGAATACTGTCTGGCATGTGTCCCTGCATAGAACAAACGAAAGCCATGGCAATCCACAACTTTACTTGCTTCACCGTGAGTCTTGTGCTCAAGAGCACACAAGACATCCCACTAATTCTCATGCAATATTGTCCACATGGCATGTTGCTTGTGGCGAGAACAAATTCCTCGCACATTCCACATGGCTATCTTCATGTGGATTCAAAAGAAAATCAGGTACGAGGCACAGCTTGCCTCAATGCGACCTTTTTTGTGAGAATGTCTAGGACACCCTCATCCAAGAAATCAGCTAACACGGCAAAGGAGTTCTGACGACCAAATTTGGAAGTAGATGGCATATCCGTTGTCTTGGGGATGGAACGGGGATAACGACGATCCCATGGGGTAATGACGTTACCTCGAGTATCAAAAGCCAGCTTAGTAGGTGGACCCTTTGGACCATCCGAAGATACTCTCCTAGCTGGCTGTTGACAAGGAGCAGGGGAAACCATAGCAGGAGCAGAGTGCTCTGAAGACATCATTTCTTTCCTGCGCATATAGGTACGCATAGAATCTGGTGGGGCAGCAGACCCAGTATCCATCATGCTAGCAACAACCCTGTGGCCTTTTTTCGCACGTACATCTACCCAGTCGTTGCCACTAGAATCCAAACCCGAGACCTGTTGTTTACCTTTATTCAAAAATTGGGGTGGCTGTGTGGCATCTTGCAACGGCGCATCGCACACCATATCTTCCATGGGTTGCGCAACATGCTCGGCATCTGAAGTGTGTTGCTTCTCTGGGCATTCAGCCATAAAATGCCCCGATTTTCCACATGAAAAGCAATGTCCTGCAAAGTTGCCCCATTTCAAACGAAAATGTAAAGGATGCATGCCAGAGCAGTTAATACATAACCAAGCCAGCCTTTTCCGAGCAATGTCCCATAACATACACAGGCGGTTGCGATTCATGGCCCTTAGGCTGGGGGGAACCAAAACAGTGCCCACAGCGGCCATGGCATCTTTTAACAGTGGCCAATAAACAGCCGGACAGTTTTCCACTTCAACCCACACAGGGCATTCACATTGTAGCAGACGCTAAAAATCTGCCATTGGGCGCCATGGCACCACATGGACCAGGCGGCGATCCACGAACAATGGAAGTTTAGACAGGAGAGCAGCATGGTGTGTCTCTGATTTCAACAGCACCTCAAAAAAACCCCGGGGGCCAACAAAGATCTCTTCAACACATTCCCCTTGTAGCAGACTGTGCAACCATTGGCGAATACGAGAAAGCAATGGGATCCTACCAGTGAAGAAAAGTATCACAGCACGTTCATAAAACACTGAAAAGGAGCGCAAGACATGTTTCGGATCCACAGTGGCTTCCAAAACATCTTCCGTTTGCAGAGTCCGAAAAGACTTCCTGATTATATTGAACATAATCACCCAGCAAAGTGTTGGCAAACTCTAGCAAGTGCTCCCAATCAACCTCCTGGGAGTCCACAGAATCAGAAGCAACCTGAGCATAGGAACGATCCTGGTGATCCATTGTCCCTGCCGAAGTATGCTTGGTGCGTTTGCCTGCTGGCTGGAGCTCAGGAGCAGGGGGCATCTCCTCTATGCACAGAACCATGTCCTCTAGTTTCTCAGTGTCAGAATCCGGACCAAGCGTTGCCACCGTTTGGTCTATGAAAGCCAAATCCAGGACAGCCATATTGTATCAGTACGTATGTCGGTCAGAGGCCGAGTGAAGAACTCGCGGGAGGCAAAGACATGCAGGCCTCTCCCTCTCTCTCTCTCTCTCTCTCTCTCTATCCCTCTTTTTTTTGTACAGAGGCGCTGTCCAGGGGCGTACTTTGCAAGGACAGCCGATGAAAGCGGAGCTTTACCTGTCAGCCTCAGTCGCGGCTTGTCCCAAGAACCTGTATGGCAAGGCACAACCCGAACAGTGCAAGGGCAGAAGGCGAAACAAAGGCATGGCAATCGACGGCAGAGCGGGACAGTCGGAGGCGCAGGGCAAGGGTCGTCGTCAGCCGAAACCCTAACTGACAAGGCAAAGGGGCGAGAAGCAGGCGTAGACGTCGCAGCTCAGGCGGGTGAGGGGTGCAAGCGATGGGCCGTCCGAACGCAGGGCAGGGGACTCAGCAAGCGTGGACAGGGCGTCAAGGGCAGGCGACGGGCACGAGCAGAAGGCGTCTATAGGTGGCGATGATCAGACGACGACGACGTGAGGGCGGATGACAACAACGAGTCAGGCGATGACGACGCCCCCCTCTCTCTCGCGCTCTCTCTCTCTCTCTCAACCTGTCTCTCGGCGTATTGCATCGTCCGCCATGGCAGCAGCTCCTCCTCGTCTCTCTCTCTCTCTCTCAACTCTCTCTCTCTCTCTCTCTCTCTCTCTCTCTCTCTCTCTCTCTCTCTCTCTCTCTTGCGTCTGTGACGATCCTGATCGCGCTACTTGCTGTTGCCGGGCGCACGGATGGCGCTCCGCCAGGCCAATCGATTTATCTGAGAGCTTTACGCAGAAGCCAGGACGGCAGCTTCCCATTTCACCATCGCTGTAGCAGGCGCTTCCACAGTCCGTGCCTGTCCCATCGTGAGCTTTTCCAGCCGGGCTAGTAGGGGGAGCATCCAAAACTAAGACACCACTCACACCTAGTTGCTCCACTGATTGTTCTGGAGTAAATGTGATGTCCAAAACAGGTCTAGTAATCTTGCCATACTTAATCAATTGATCAACAATGCCGCTGATTGTATCAACAGGGATTGAAAAACCAACACCAGCTGATGCACCAGATGGAGAATAGATTGCCGTATTGATGCCAATCAGATACCTAGAGCTGTCAAGCAAGGGCTCCCACTGTTGCCAGGGTTGATAGCAGCATGTGTTTGAATAACATCCTGAATAGGACGGCCAATTGCAGCCGAGCTTATCTCTCTTCGCAGAAGGAAGGCTCTTGGAACGTGCAAGCTGGGACAGCATTTGTGGATGTGCAGTTTGAGGAGGAGGTGAAAAGTGGGAAACTTTCTTCATTGAAGGTGGTCTCTCTGACATTCAACAGGTCTATCGAGGGGGCTTTTTCCTCGTGAGGCGACATGCCGCTCGAGCTTCATAACGTGGAGCTTCTAATCAGCCAGGCTATCAAGGAGGCGAAGAAAGATTTCAAGAAGGATGTGGATAATGCCTTGAACCAAGAAACCCGCCGGCTCCATGAGAGGATCCGGCGACTGGAGAAGATGGTGAAGACACTCACGGAAGAGAAGAGGGATCTCAAAACCGACCTGGACAAGCTACAAACGGAAGTGTCACATCTACAGGAGGCAAGAGAGGACGCGGATTTCAAAGCGGACCTCCGAGAGGCTATCACGAAGGAATGCCGAGAGGACCTCCAGGTATGCATTAAAACCGAAGTTGAGGCTTCGAAAGAGGGATGGGAGGAAAAAATCAAAGCAAACATGAAGGAAGAATTAGAAGGGAATAAGGAGGGGTGGATTGAGGTAGTGAAGAAGAACATTAAGAAGGAGGTCCAAGAAGAAAATAAAAAGGAGGAGGTAGTCCGGGTTCAGGAGACCTTAGAGGAGGAGAGGCTCAGGAACTCGCGCAGATTGAACGTGCGTATTACCGGGCTCCCCGAAGGGGCCTCTTCGGAGGAGGACGCACGCGGGCTATGCACCCGACTAGGGTACACGAGCATGCCCTTTACTCAGGCATGGCGTGCAGGACGAGATACTACCAGGGTCAGAGCTCTGATATTACATATGAGCACACCGGAGGACAGAGCCGCTTTCTTTCGGAAGCGGATTTCGCTCCGAGAGATGACTGGGGCTTCCATCTTCATGGATGAGGACCTGACTCAGATGCAGATTGCACACAGACGAGCATGCATGCCACAGATACTCCAAGCACGTAGAGAAGGCCGTAAGGCCTTCTATCGAGATGGCCGGATTTTTATAGATGGACGCCCCACCAAATAGGGGGGCGCGGCCTATGAGACGGGGCAGAGGACTGTACAGAAAACCCCGATACGTGTGGCAGTTTGGAACTACAACGGCTCCCTGTGGTCACGACCGGACAGACTTGAGGAGATTTTATCCGACCATGATGTTATATGCCTCACAGAGACACATGAGAGCCCAGAGAGGGCTTCCACGCATTACAGGATTTGAGTGGGTATCTGCATACCGGGCTACTACTAGGCAGAGCACATCTAGGGGCTCAGGAGGGGTGGCAGTTCTATTCCGTTAGGGGATACAGAGACATATCCAGTTAGTGAGACGAGATGAGGAGGCCAGTTACATATGGATCAGAGTGCAGATATCAGATGAGAGATGGATCTATATGGCAATATGCTACTTTTCACCACGAGAGTCCAGATATGCTACTAGGCAGGGTGATATTCAGGCCAAAGATTCCCCCTCCTCTTATTCACAGCTCTCAGAGGACATTATTCTGTATTCTAGTTTGGGTGAGGTCTTCCTTATGGGGGACTTCAATGGGCGCACACAGAGCCGACAGTGTGAGAGTTTTGATATGGAGCAGTCAGAGATCATGAGAGCATTAGACCCTGAGGAGTTGGGGATCAGTAGGGAGTCAGCAGATACTGGGCCAGACGCCACAGGGTATGGAGGGCATTTACTTGAGCTTGGTAGTAGACATCATCTCGTTATTTATAACGGGATGGCACGATGGCCATATTCAGGAGGTCTTACATGCTTCCCACATGGGGGGGGCGAGAGTACTGTAGATTATCTGCTCGGACCGATCGATGGGATGCATACTATCGAGTCCTTCGGCCTTGGGAGACTTCCACTCGGTGCCGATCACACCTTTCTCAATTTCTCACTCCTTACCTCATTACCATCACCACCTGCAGATATCATACCCCACATGCATACTACCATACGCTTCACTCATAAGCTCTCACATATTTACTCACAGCATCTGGAGGAGCACATCACGTCACTTGATCCATACGCACCCCTTGATACACTGACCATTGATATCACACGCATTCTGCATGATTTTGCTACACTCAGTTTTCCACATCACGATGAGTGCAGAGATCTATGTCGACAGCTACGCGATTTGGAGGCCAGAGGAGAGATCACACACAGACAGGCGCAGAGACGCATGCACCGCTTGACCCGCCGTAAAAAGCGGGAATGGGAGGAGGAGAGATATTAAGATATATATCACCTTCTTATGAGCAGAGATTGTGCAGAGGCATGGAGGCAGATCAGAGAACCACACTCACCCACACCGATACATGACCCTGCAGTATGGCATGGATACGCACAGAGTTTATATCATGTACCCGCACAGCCGCTGATACCCACACCATGTATACCGAGACCGGGTATTTCGTCCTTTTTCACCACTAGTATGGTGAAACATGCTATCTCACGGTTACAGTATGGCCGCGCTCGAGACCAGTTTGATCTTCAGGTAGAGCATATTATATATGGCAGAGACACATTGGCTCCACTCATTGCTCACCTCTTCAACCGTGCATTATCGGAGGGGTTCCCTGACTCGTGGACAGAGCACACCATTGTACCTATCCACAAGTCAGGGGATCCTATGGATCCTAATACATATAGGACCATCATGATTGGGCCAGTTTTGTCCAAACTTTATGGCACGGTGATGGAGGAGGAGCTCAGCACGCTAGCAGAGAGAGAGTGCATGTGCACACCTGGACAGGCAGGGTTCAGACGGGCATTTTCTACCATAGACCACATCTTCACTCTCCGGTGTCTGATCGACCAGACACGAGTAAAGAAACAGAGATTGTACTGCTGCTTTGTGGATTTCCTCAAAGCCTTTGACATGGTTCCGAGAGAGAGGCTTTTCAGACGCCTACTTGATCTGGGGGTGGATGATAACATGATGTGGGGTATTTATGCACTATATGAGCGGGTTACTAGCAGAGTCAGATGTCCGGGAGGTATATCAGATTCCCTTGTGAGCACCATTGGTGTGAAACAAGGATGCCCACTCTCACCGACTCTATTTGGGCTATACATTGATGAGATAGCAAAGTTTATTCAACAGCGAGCCCGTGGAGGTATAGATCTCAGTGGAGCCACAGTTCATATCTTACTATATGCAGATAACATTGTGTTGGTCTCAGACTCAGCTCAGGGATTACAGCAGCATTTATTAGCATTGGATGATTTTTGCATACAGAGAGGCATGACAGTGAACCTTGGTAAAACCAAGGTTCTTATATTCCATACATCAGCTCAGATACGCAGACAGAGTATTTTCATGGCAGCAGGAGGGAGTATTGAGGTCACTGGATCATATGTATATTTGGGAGTCACCTTTACAGCAGCTTCAGGGACTTTCTCGATGACACAGGCAGCTCGTGACCGCCTCACTAGAGGATACTCAGCATTGGCTCTTATGGAGCGACAGTGTTATCAGGCACATTTCCAGGAGCCCCGCACCAAGGGGTGGCTCTTTGATACTCTAGTCACTCCAGCACTGATGTATGGAGCAGCTATATGGAGGCCAGGCCTTGCCGATTATGTATGGACATTGATGGAGAGACCTCAAGTGATCATGATATCTAGATTGATTCGTAGCAAGGCCTCAGTCCCACATGACATTGTGCGAGCAGAGCTTGCCACACCGCCCATGCTAGTCGAGGCATTATTTCAGACAGTCTGCTTCCTACACAGATTTCAGGATATGGACAGAGATCGCATTGCATTAGAGCATATATGGCATCTCAGGAGATGGCTCGAGCGGGGGATATCACATCATGGTATGCACAGACTAGAGCTTGGTTTAACAGACATGGACTGGGCATTAATAGACTCCCACCTCTTCTATATGATACTCAGGCTCCCACTTACACCCTCTCTCTTTCTGAGAGGAACAGAGTCATCAGATAGGAGATATGGCATATTTATATACAGAGGACATGGGTCAGCCCTGCACAGCCACTGCCATCGAAGATGACACATTATTATACACAGTTCTTGAGCATATCAGAGCAGGGATTCATAGAGATTCCGAGATATATGCAGATCTATATGCCACATCGATTGAGAGTTCTTATTGGACAGCTCAGGGTATCATCATATCAGCTTATGATTGAGAGTGGCAGAGCCAGTGGCATCCCACGGGAGGAGAGGATATGCCCCCTTTGCAGATCAGAGGTGGAGAGTGAGGAGCATTTTGTTCTCAGATGCCCGGCATACTCAAAGTTGAGATCTAGATACACATTGAGCAGCTCACTTCAGGGATGTATGACTGATATGGATCAGAGATCATTTGGCCGTTTTCTGGGAGAGGCATGGCACATCAGAGAGCAGAGCACACAGCGGGTCCCAGTCAGAGAGGGGCCTACCCAGACGACTATTACACAGTTCTTTCAGACAGACAGAGTGAGAGCTACTATACCAGCCTCCAGCCAGATCTCCGGGCTCACACTACAGCAGGCTGAGGACCAGCGTATCCGATGCCGCACGAGGATCCGGGGGTTTCGAACCCCACAGCCACACCGACAGGAGATCCGGAGGATTCTTGATCTACATCGACAGCAGACTGAGATCCGACAACACTCGACACATTGAATCTCAGATCTCCAGTTTGCTCTTTCTCCACCGCCGATGTACCACATCCTGCACCTAGGAGGGATCACCTGCTATTAGCGACTTCGACGACTGCTACTACATCCCAGGATAGTATATCTCCCTGCCTCTGTTACATATACACATCGCACCACTTTATCACAGCCGACAGTTGTTCCCCTATCACAGCCGACATTTGTTCCCCTTTTGTAGCCATTATCTGGAGTACCAGAGCTACATACGCACATACACATATACGACACTTATCACACTCACAGCACCGTATTTTCAGTTTTCAATTTTTAGCTTTTCATTCAGCACTTTTATTTTGGATAGCTGGACCTCATCAGTTGTATCACAGTTTGTCTCATAGGCCAGTTTTGGTCTTTAGAAGACGTTAATATAACTTTCTTTCTTTCTTTCTTTTCTCTCTCTCTCTCTCTCTCTAGCCTCTTCCTTTCTCTAGTTGCACTAGTACCACGTACAAAAGGTTTGATACTATACCATACTTTAGGTACCGTACCTTACGTATCAGTACCATAAGGTACCAACTTAATGGATGCATCTTTTCCATTCGAACTGCACTTTGGGATGAGCTAAATACTCCTTATATTACTATGATTCTCCCATGAGATTAGGTTATTTGAGATTCAAACAATTTCTCTCAACCTTCTCTCTCTCAAGCCCACGCTTCTCTTATTTGTATGATCATGCATGTATGATGTATCCACTCCTATCTATGTAGTTATAAGTTGTAGGTAGCAATAGCGCATGTTGCGCATTCCGCATTAGGTTTTGGGCCTTGGCATGTTACCCTCAAGTACTCATATTATATACTCTAATAGCATTGCTATTTAGACTTGAAATATCTATTCTATTATATTTTGTCCAAAATAATCAAGTTATTTTTTTTGTCGTACTAATATCGTACTGTACATTATAAAATCTTAAGGTACCATTTAGTACCGTATTTTATCGTACCGTACCATATCGTACCTGACAACTATGCTTCTAACACTCACCGCAACTAGCAGAGACATGGCATTCACTTTTTGGTAGAGGAGGATGGATGCCTTCAATAAGAGGACTTGGACTTGATAGAGTTCAGAAAAGGCTCTAGATAGAGGATTAGATGAGTGACACACTTTGAGAGGGAGTGGCACATTGACCCAAACCTCGCCACCTATCTTGTAGATGGATGGAGATATTGGGCTTATTAAAGGGGCTGCTATAGAGATTACAGTGGGATTCAAGAGCGTGTCAAACTAGCCTTCCTTCTTGAATAGGATGATAGATGACCTAATTTAACACCTATTACAACAAGCAACACATGCACAAATCTGAAATAAATACATTACCCCATTAAACTTAGATAGTCAATACCCTATTGGCCCCAAAATTGGTGCCCCTTATAGTATTTTTAAAACTTCTATTGCTAAGAATTTGTAGTGCACTAAAATGTAGATTGATCTCTCTACAAATTCCAATACTTTGGGCTGTCACCAATGATTACCAGCATCAAGATTCAATTTGCCCTTGATTTTGACACAAGTCAACTTCAATGTGGATATCCAATCTTTATTAGATTGGCTGTAAATACTTCATTTCCAGCAGCTGCTATAATCTTTGGGCTTTTGTTTAACGGGCATGCACTTTGAGGTGGCTGATAAACACTGGTGTCCACCTTCAAATAGTCGAGCAAAACTGAAAGTGGCTGAGATTCAATTCCATACTTGTCAAGAGATCCCATAAACCCTAATGACAACAGTAATTAGATCTGAATTCAACAAAATAGTGTTGAATATCTTCAGATTTGCTGAGGTGAGGGAAGACAACCGAAGAGAGAGAAATCTTCAATCTGATGCCTAGAAAGTGCTGTAATAGCAATCCCCTCTTGTATTATAGAGAGAGAATCAGGTCACTTTCTGGTTTTTAGGGTTTTGTTGGTGTCAAAAACCCTAATTTCTGCACCAGCAACTGTCAATGGCCTCGTTTTTAGCGTTTCTTGCTGTTCACAGCCCCAAAATATATTCTAGATCAGGTTGCCTTGCTGTCCTAAAGCTTCAACAATTCTCTCCCTAACAACGACTAAGTTATCCACCCTTAGATCTACTGCAAACAGCCTAGAATGGGAGAAAAATAGCCCAATATGGAAGATACACATGCATGCAACCTAAATTTTATTCAAACTTGACATTTGGTAAATTTTCATTTTCACTAGGGTTTCCACATGCAAAACAGGTTGTATGCTGGTTTCAAACGTTTAGCACGATACATTCAGTACACAAATATATACGGTATCAAAATTTTTAAGGAAAAAATACATTGTTTCATATGTTCATTTTAAAAATATATGTAAAAATTATATATCAAATCAGCCTGTACATATTTAAAATGCGCAAGTTAAAGATAGATCATGAAGAGGCCTAGGCATTGTGGAGAAGAATGATGAGAAAGAGAGGAAGAGGGATTTCGAAAAGGAAGAGGAAGAGGAAGAGGGGCAGGGAGAGGATGTAATATGTGAAGGAGAGTGATAGGGATAGTGATAGGAGGAAGAGAAGGGGAGGGAAAGGGAGAGGTATAGGGGGGGAGAGAGTAGGGTGATTGAATAAGATAGTGGCTTGAAAGCTCAGCTCAAGAGAGAGAGATTGATGAAGATGGAGGCTGATTTGTGAGGTGAGATGGGGGGAGGGGGCTGCTCTTTTATAAGGGTTGAGGTGAGGAAGAAGAGAAGAGGGAGTGTGAAAGAAGAGAAGTTTGAATGTGGGAAAAATTTCGAAAAAATGCACCCATGGACATTTTGAACAGTCTTTTTTTTTGGGTATAGTTCGAATGTACGCAAATCGTATGGTACTATATGAAGCGAACGTATGGTACAATAGTGTACGAAATGTACTGAACGCGAACGGAATGCAACCCTGACAAGCTGCCTAGCCCTTTAGCCCTACCCTCATTAAAATAACATTGAAGACTATTGAATCTTAATTTTAAATTTCTAATCTCTTTGAACTTAAAAATGTTGAACTTCCCAAGGCTTTATGCTTATTCAACTCTTTAATTTCATTAGGCTAAACTTAACCTTTTGCCAAGTCCTAGCTAGATTAATTTCTTCCAGCATGTGGAATTTAATTTAGGTAAAGAGTTACAAAAGTTTGAATGTTGAGAGTAGTTTGCTTACAATTTCTTTTTTTTCCCCTCCTTTTTCCACAAAAGTAAAGAAGAGGTCAATAGAAAGAATAGTGCAAATACTAAGGGCTCCATTGCACTTGCAATGAGAGGGAGGTTCAATACAAGGGAAATTTTCCATTAAAGAGGAAACTCTAGAAGCAAGTCTTGCATAAGGAGAGATGTGGAAGGCTTTTACTACAATAAGAAGGATAGGATAAAAAAAGGATTGCTTTAAATGAAAGAGCAAAGATAACAACAAACAAAAGAGTGGTGAGGATGGCAAAAAGTATAAGAATTGGTCAATTATGGGCAATGCCCAATGTTTTAGTGTGTAGTGTGGACACATCTAAGTTAATTAGTTGTGTCACTACTTCTAGAGTCAATTTAACTCCAGTTGAGTTGGAGATAGGTCTAACTTAATTAAGACCTATTGTACATTCATTCTATCATTCTAGTACTTGCATCTTTTGAGGGTGGGATTGCTGCCCACTCTTGTTCACTGTCTTGTGCTCACACGGGCGCACACGTGCACAAAAACACACACACACACACACACACACTCTCTCTCTCTCTCCATTTCCAATAGATGGTATCAAAGCTAGACAAGTGGATTCTGTTAACCCACCGCTAAGCCAGTGCCACCCGTACAAAGTCCACTCAGCCAACAAAGAAAAAGGAGTTGATGTTCTGGAGGGAGAAGTTGTTTTGGAAGAGAATCTACTATTTTGGGGGAGCAATTGTTGTTGCTTTCAGCTTGCATGCAGTCTCGTACACATCTTGCATGTAGCGTTGCATGCCCAATCTCTCAACCTTGCTCATGACCTTCTTAGCCCTAACCCTCATTTTCTGCAGATTTGAAAAAACAACCTTGAAACCCTAATTTTTGAATTTGGGGGTTTTCGAAAATTTGTGCAAGTTTTGGTCCATGTTTGTCATTTTCAACAGTGTAGAAACACTTAGAAATCCTAAAAGTGCAGAAACCCTAATTTTAGAATTTGGGACTTCTAGATGTTTGTGTAATTTCTAATCCATCTTGCTTGTCTCATCGTGAATTTCAAAGAAAATTTCAAATTCTGACACCCCATTCCAAGGAATTTGGGAGTCTTTGACCGATTTGTCCAATTTCTGCAATTTCTTGAAATTTCCATAAAAATTTTGAGTCTTTTGCTGAAATCGACTCCCGTTGGTGTGAAATCTCACGATTCATCACCAACGCTGGTCATTGTCTGTAAGTAAATCTGAATTTCCACAATTTCTCAACATTTATGCATAAAAGTTTGGGGATTTTTGCTCTTGTGCCTTTAAAGGCATACTATAGGTGGTGATACAACCGTAAATTACTGTTTTGATCAGTTTGGGCATGGAAATCGAGGCATTGACAGCCATTGTTTGCCTATACAATAGTATTCAGCTCTTAACAATTTTAGTACAAGTAGTATTCTTGTTTGCATTGAGATCCCGAAGAGGATTTTGGCCATTTATGCCTCTTCTGTATCGGATGTTTTGGTTACAGCTTCCATTCAGTTTTTATTCAACTATGGTAGGGAATAACAATGATGTTCTTGGCATCCTCACTAGTGGAGAGAAATTGTATGGTACGAATTACGCCCTCTAGAGTTTCATGATTCAAAACCTCCTTGTAGCCAAGAAGTTTATGGGATTATGTCACACGTGATGCAGTGTGACTTGCAGTGATTGCTCTTGGCACACCTCCTCTCGTGCAAGGGAGAGGTGAAGGACAGCCAGCTGCTGCCCATATTGTTGTTACACCTAACTAGAAAAGATGGAATTCTAGAAATGCACAAGCTTTGTCTTTGATAGCTCTATCAATGAAAAAAGCCATCATACCTCACATTTAGTCTTGCAAAACCTCACAAGCACCTTGGGTTGCTTTGGAGAAGATGTTTGCAACTAGGAATGAGACCCCCAATCTCTTTCTTACATAGAGAGTTGGCCAATGCTCACATGAATGAAGATGATTGTATGACAAATCACATCACATACATTTAGGATTTGCGTGAGCAGTTGCTCAACATTGATGAGGTGATTGAAGATGGTGAGATGGTGAACATCACTTTGAACTCTCTTCTCGATTTGTACCTTGATTTTCACACTTCTCTAAATTCGTCGTTAGGGGGGCAGCTAAGCCCCTCACATTCATGAAGTTGATCGGTCTCTTTTTTTATTTTTTTCAAATAAAGTGTGGCTAGTTATATTACTTTTAAAAAAAACCTGAATACAAGGAAGTGCTCAAGCTCAACAAACTAGTTGGAGCTAATGCAGAGTCACAGATATATAAAGTATACAAGCCTCTCAGGGCGGTCTAGGGGGATGGGGGCAAGAAGCCATGGAAGGGGGGGGGGGAGGATATATCGCCATCTAGGGCTGTCTACTTGCATCACGAAAAACAGGTCTTGGCCGCCCCAAGAGTGCATGAAATGGAAACGGAGCTCCTGACGAGCTCGAGACTTGCCCTGCAACTGGTCCTATCGGCCGCGGAGGGAGTGGATGATGAAGGTCCAGAGCTCTGCTAAAGTCACCTGTACTGAAAGTCTCTCCTTGCCAAAAACCTCCTGACACCGTGCCTTCCAGATGTGCCATCCAGTAAGACTCCCTATGATCTCCCATGCCTCAGAGCGGTCTGCTGTGGACTCCAGTACTTGGCGGATGGGTAGAGCCTCCAACCGACCACTGCGCATGACCCTGCCTCAATAATGAATATAGTGTTCTGCATCCTAGCCTCATACAGAAGGTGACGGCCCTAGCTGATTGCTAGCCAACAAAAAGCTCCCCATGAGATACATCCAAGGCCGGGTGCTATGCGGTGGAGGATGCAGCTCCTCTCCACACGAGTTGCGCTGCTTCACACGACCAAAGGCAATGCTTTGGAGTTTCCGGAGCCTGCTGTGTGCAGCGTTTACAACCTCCCTTCTTCTACACTAGGCTAACTAACTTCCCACTGTCAGGTCTCCATGTGCCACCAGCCATAAGAAATACGATACCCTCCTCAGCCTCCAGCTATCCCATAGGCGGCGCTAGAAGATCCGTCCGAAAGCCTTCGTGATGCTATGCTCTGCCTAGTATTGCTACATGTCGGTGCCCAATCCATGTCCTCTTGCATCGGTGATGTTTGCCAATCTTGGCTATGTACTCCAGGAACCTCGGTGGCTTCTTTGGGACCGCAGTAGCCGGTCATAGGCACTCTCCCAGATCCCACTCTAGCTCATCAAGTGGCCTGTCCTCCCAAATCCAGAGGTGCCACTCCTTGAGCTCCTTCCAGAAGACATAAGGGTCCAGCCGCCATGTCTTCCATTGAAGGCCAACCACCTGAATCCTCCTCCATGAAAGGACAACTATCCCCTCATCCTACTACCCTCTGTCAAGGGCCAGATGCTCCCCCTCCTGCAATATGAAGAAAGTCCCATGTGAGGCACCGCCCACTCTACCTGCCACCCGTAAGGGGATACCTGTTGGTGAAAACCTAGCGGCCCATACCTCCCTAGGCTCTACTGGCTCTCGTATCGAGGGGGCAAGCCACTCCCGAGATATTGTTGTATCTATCTCCCTTCTTCTCAACTCAACTCCTCTCTGGCAACCTGATACTCGCTGCAGCAGCACTTCATTCGCCATCTTGTACACCTCCCGCCATGTCCTAATGGTACAAGCCGGGCTGGCCTCCCAACCAGCCCACTGAATGTGGGGGCACTTGCCAATCTATACCCCATCCCGATCTCTGACCTAGGGGTTCTAGATCACCAACTGGCAGTCTATCTCCTCCTGGCAGCATGGGGGGCTTTGCATTAGGGCCTTACGGAGGCCCTGCCACACACAAAGCAAGCTGCGTAGAAAGGGGGATTTTGGGGGGGGGGTGATCTAGGACATCATAAAGATCCATCTCAGGGACGGTCTCCAATCACCGCCAAGCCTCGATCTACACTCCTAGAGATCCTCCTACAATAGGACCTTCCAAGTCTGCTCTCCTGGTGTGAGACTATGGACTACTAGCTTGCCCAAGAGGGCCATACTCTGATTTTTTGGGTCTATGATCCCAAGCCCTCCCTCTGACTGATACCGGATGATGGTTATCCACACCACCTTGGCCTAGGAATCCCGGGAACCATCTAACCCAGCCCAGAGGGATTTCCGAACTGGGCGGCGAAGCTGAATCACACAGGACGAGGAGAAGCACCAACACGAGGCGATGTACCAAGCCGTCGCTAAGAGGACCTGGTTAACCACTAGGGCTCGGCCTGCTAGGGAAAGGCGAGCAGTACTCCAGTAGGTCAGCTTCCTTCAAATAGAGTCGAGGATTGGAAGAAACTGTTGGGCGGGAGTGACGTGTCCCACCTGGAACCCTAGGTAATGGACGGTATGCCCTCTGCACACCCATCTAAATCCCAAGTGGACGCCCCACTTCGTGCTAGAGTCCGGGTTTGTAAGGAAACCAACCGACTTTCACCAGTTGATTTTCGCTTCCGCTACAGTACAAAATACCTCGAGAGCCAGTCTCACTCTCTCCAGCATCAACTCATTGTGCTCTATGTAGAGTGTTGTATCATCTACATACTCTGAGTCTAAAAGCTCCGTCGCCTCTCTCACTAGAAGTTGGAGGCCACGTAACCCACTCACACGTGACCTAAGAAAGTGAGACATCGCCTCTGCAAAGAGTAAGAACAGATATGAGGTTAGGGGGTAGCCCTGCCGGATTGGTCTCTCCAGCAGAAACTCCTCCCCTCACTTGCCACCTATGAGAACCCTACTGGTAGCCGATCTGTAAAGTGCGGAGACCCCACGGATCCATGCCTGGGGAAATCCCAACCTCACCATGGTGCCTTCTAAGAAGTCCCAGTCCACCCTGTCATAGGCTTTCTCGAAATCTAGTAGTACAGCCAATCCCTGACCACTGTGCTGGGCCCACTTTGTCGCCTCAAAGAAGGTGAAGACATTGTCTAGGATGCTCCTATCCTAGACAAAGACTATCTGTGTGTCATGAATGATGTCTAGAAGCACAGGGCAGAGTTGCCTACCAATCATCTTTGCCAGTGCCTTATAGACCACTGACAACAAGGTGATCGGTCTCCACTGGGATAGCTCCAACCTGTCTCTCCCTTTGGGGAGGAGACTGATAAGACCTACCGAAAGACTCCCTAGCATTTGTCGTCCTGAAGTGAAAATCTCCCGGAAGGCCAACATTAGGGGTCCTTCACCACCTCCCAGTAGGTAGCGAAGAAGGCCTTAGAGAGGCCATTCTCTCTCGGGCATTTCTGCCCGTCCTGTGTATGAAAAGCCTCCTCTAGTTCCTTCTCTGTGAAGGGGGCTAGGAGGGAGCGTTCCATCTCCTCTATGACGAGGGACATGATGTGATCCCAGACGTGCTATCTACATTGCTGTTCTCTAGCTAAGGCTGTCTCCTGTTGGAAAAGACATTTGTAGTAGTTGGTGGCAATCTCCATCACCTCGTCTAGGCTAGAATGAGTCCTCCCATACAGATTCCGAGGACTGTGTATCTGCTCTCTTGAGGTGTGGAGTTGGTGCACTTGGAAAAACTCCCTGCACATCGTGTCCCCCTTTCCTGCCCAGAAGGCTGCTGAGGTGCAGAATGAAAACTCCGAACGCTTGTCCTCTAGGCCGGCAATGGCTGCTCGCACGCGCATCTCCTGTGCGTGGAGGATGGGATCCCTTGGTGCCTCCTGTAGTAATCTCTACGTGGTTGCTAGGTTCCGTTGGAGTGCTCTCTCCTCCTTCCAGCTCTGCTACCTGGCCTATAGGGCTGCCTCTCCTGGCAGATATTGCTCGACTCGGCTAGGACCTCTGCAACCTCCTCTGCGATCCGGTCCCTCGTGCTCCACTCCCTAGTCTAAATCTACTCAATCTGTCTCTTCATCTCCTCCCTCCTATAGATCGAGTCACCAGGATCATGTGTCTAGGGCCAACGAAGTTGGGGGATCAAGTGTCAAGAGCACCGGGTAGTGATTGGACAAGTGGTGCCCACCAACTACCTTACTTGGCCTCCATGAGAGCATCTCCACTCTCCCAAGAACCTGTCCAACTGCTGCAACAGGACTCCGCCTAGCCGCCTGTATCCCCAAGAGAAATCTAGCGACCTCTCTCTCTTGTGGAAAGCTGGGTCTCTCCAAGCATCGCGTGCTCCAACTGCTAGTAGAAAGACCTCCCATGCCTCCTACTCCTCCCCAGCCATGCTAGTAGGAAGCTGTTGACGAAGAAGAGGAGCTATGAGGTATACGGATATGCTTTATTACCGGCTTGGACGGTGAACTTCATTCCCCCATGGTAGCCCTCGAGCGACCATGGGAATGATGGATGTGCCTGGTGGTACCACCAGGGCATCAATCAACCAGGCAAAGAGGCAAGACTCTGTACAGTGGTAGAAATGGGCCTCTTGTGCCAGGGGCTACTCGATCACATCCATCGGAGCTCTCCACTGCAGAGAGGCTCGAAAGATAATGCTCAGATGTGGGACCTCGGCCCCATCCTACCAGTTAATGTCCATCATGCATCTAGCCACTGCTGGGAAAAAAGTGCCAGTCCACCTTCTCCCATCCACTGGGAGATGTGATCTACCAGTGGCTCTTCACCTCCTCCTCTATCTGCGTCGTCGTCCAGTATCCTGTGTGAGAAGTTTGAAGGAAGAAGGCGTAGTTTGGTCCATTCAGTGGTGCTAGTACATGGACCTTGCCTCCCCTTGACTTGTGTACCACGAAGATTCCCACCTCCAAGGGTAGTGGGAACTCTCCGCGCTCCGCAACTCTCAGGTAATACCATGGCCCACTGCAAAAAAACTCCTCTAGTAGTAGCTGCGCCTGTCTCGGGAAAGTGTAACAGGTTGCATGGATAGATGAGCCCTCTTGCCCCCTGCTCGTCCTCTTGCCCCATGCTGTCGTGGCTGTGTCTGAGGATCTGAGTGCGGCCCCCCCTGCCATCTCTCTCTCTGTTATCTCTGGACCCGTGTAAAGCCGTCCGTGTCCACTTGTGGGCCTATTGGCGGAGCCGCCTTAGCTTCAAAGCGCGTACACTCTGCTGTCAGATGCCCAAAGTCATGGCAACGCAGGCACTGCCCTAGCTGCCCAGTCACAATGACCTGTTGCCTAAAGGAGTGTCCGCCTACCTCGATCTCTAGAAACTATGGTATATTCTTTATCTATTTCACTGTCACACCTGTACCTTTCGGGCTCCTACAACTGTCAGTGCATCCGTGAAAGAGGTGGAAAGGACAGTGCCGAAGAGCCGTCCAAAGTCTTCCACAAGCTGGCGATACACTATCGCCAGTCCGAGAAAGAATAGGGTGATTGGGTGTCTAAGGAAGGTGTTGTGGAGCGCGAATATCTCCACTGTGAAGCCACTGTACCAGGGAACCATGTGGATGACCCCCTTCGTGGAGGTATAGGGTGAGCTAGCCAGTAGCTCACATACTGTGTCTACCAGGGTGAGCCGTACCATGAAGATCCCTTGACCCATTAGAACCGCCTCCACTATCTGCGATGTGCTGATGCGCAGTGTGGAGTGAAGCCAGTCTCGAAGCTGGGCGCTGGATGGGGAGTGTCCTACTACTGATCAAAGATCGATGTTTCTTTAAGCTCCAGCTCTGTGGCACGAACGGCTAAGAGCTGTTTCTCAGAGGAGACAACGTGCAAGGTGTTGACTGGGGGGGCACTCGTAGAATGCACCAGCCTCTGACCAGAGGTTTCCATTGCGCGTCCCTGTTGAGAACCTACCACTCACACTACTGCAGTGCCGGAGGGGGGGGGGGGAGGTTGCTACAGAGGGAGGGAGCAACTGGAGGAAAGGAAGGTTGATGGCCAGGAGGGGGGGGAATACTTTTTTCGACGGTGGGGGAGATGGGATACCACTGTGGGCCGGCTCACAACGAGCACGGCGCATGTGTTGGGCCTGTCGGACGGGGCCCAAGTCGCAGTGCGGAAAAGGCGGAGGAACATGGTGGAGGGGGCGTGGGGGTCTAGACAGAGGGGTGGGGGAATCAGGCCCTCGGACGGGAGGACACGGCAGGGGGTTTAGGCGGGGAGAAGGGGGCATCAGCAGGCGACGTGGGTGAGACGGAGACAACGTTCGGGGGGTCGTGCTAGGGAGCAAGTGGAGCAGCAAGCAGGCAAAGGCAAAGGCAGCATTGGGAGAGGGTCGCACTGAGGGGGGATCACGCTAGGGGGGAGGCGGGGCATAAGGCGGGGGAGATGGCATGGGAGTAGGCGAGACAAACGACGGGGGAGTTGGTGCGATGGCGGGGGTGGAGCAGCAGCACGCACGATGGCAGAAGCTTGGTCGCAAAAAAAAGCCAACTTTAGTTGATCGGTCTTTTACCTCAAGAGGAGCAAAGTTGGAAGAATATAGCCCTAAGTTCAAGTGAGTCAACTATGCTTTCTAAGTACAAAGGCAAAGAAAAAGAGAAGCAAAGCGCAAATTAGCCCAAGGCTGATATTGGGCAGCCTTCAAATAAGGGCAACAATGATGCAGGTAAGTCTAAGAAAAAGGAAATGCCATATTGCAAAAAGCCAGGTCATTATATTGAAGAATGCAGAAAAAGGCTTGCAAAAAAGAAGAAAAAGGACTTCGGTATGGCTATCCAAGAAACATCAACCACTTGCACGACTAATGGTGATGTTTTAACCAATCTTATGGAGGACTATGCTTTTCTTACATGTAGGGTCCTATGGATGGGTCAGCCTTTAATATAAGAGAAACTTAGCATACTTTGTATTTTGACAGTGGTGCATCACGATATACCACTTCTAGGGAGTGTTTGTTTTCTTCTATGCATTCAGCCCCTTTTGGCAAGAAGGTATCTTGTGTCATCATGCGATTTGTGGTATTAGTGAGGTGTTGATTACAATAGTAGATAGCACAGATTTCCAACTTTTGGATGTTTTGAAAGTGCCTAGAATTACCAAGAACTTGCTTTCGGTGTCTGCGTTTAATAGAAGTGGATTTCAAGTTATCTTCTTGCTTTCAGTGTTTGCCTTTAATAGAAGTGGATTTCAAGTTATCTTTGAGAATGCCAAATGCATTGTTCATAACAAAGAGCATGATTATGCATTGAGGCTTTTTGACACTTTGTACAAAGGTCTCTTTCTTTTTTATGATTGTATGAAAAGATCCCATGGTGCATTTTTACTTGATACACTCACTCTTGCAATGAAATATGTGGAGTTATGGCATGCTAGATATGGGTACATGAGTTTTGACAGTCTCATGACTCTTCAGAGGTGTCAAATGGTTGATGCTTTGCCTACTTTGGATACTCCACCTCCCTATGCTTGTGGGGGTTTCATTCTTGGCAAAATGCATAGGTTTTCCTTTAAGAAGGATGGTGCAGTGCGTGTTGTCTGGAAATTACAGCTTATACACAGTGATGTATGTAGTCCCATGCGGACTCGTGCTCTTGGGCGTCATCTTTATTTCGTCACATTTATCAATGACTACTCTAGGTACACTTGGGTGTACGGTTTGTTGCACAACCTCCAGGCTTTGTTGTGCAAGGTCAAGAGCACAAGGTTTGCAAGCCGAATAAAGCCTTGTATGGTTTAAAACAGGCTCCATGTGCTTGGTACTCCAAAACAGATGCATTAAATCATCATCATTCTTTACATAGATGATATGCTCCACACGGAATCAAATGAGAGAAAATTTACAGATTTCAACGCTGAATTGCAGTCTGCTTTTCATATGTCAGATATGGGGCTGCTTCACTATTTTTTGGAGATTCAATTCACCCAAAATCAACATAGTATTGTTATGTCTCAGTTATAGGTATGTTCAAAAGTTGCTAGTAAGGTTTAACATGCAAGATTGTAAACCTATGAGCACACCTATGGAAACATGGCTGAGACTTTCAATGCATGATGGCAGTGATCTATCAAATGTTGCTATTTACAGCTTGGTTGTTGGTTGTCTCATCTATTTGTGCAACACTTGTCCTAACATATAGTATGCAATATCATAGCTGAGTAGATAGATGCACAATCCAAGGACACTACATTGGCAAGCTATTAAGCATATTTTTCGCCATTTGCAAGGAACATAGTTATATGATTTTCTATTTTCCAAGGGGAAAGACTTGTAAATGTATGCTTAGAATGATTTAGATTGGGTTGGTAATCATGATACAAGACAATAGTAAGGTTTAACATGCAAGATTGTAAACCTATGAGCACACCTATGGAAACATGGCTGAGACTTTCAATGCATGATGGCAGTGATCTATCAAATGTTGCTATTTACAGCTTGGTTGTTGGTTGTCTCATCTATTTGTGCAACACTCGTCCTAACATATAGTATGCAGTATCATAGCTGAGTAGATAGATGCACAATCCAAGGACACTACATTGGCAAGCTATTAAGCATATTTTTCGCTATTTGCAAGGAACATAGTTATATGATTTTCTATTTTCCAAGGGGAAAGACTTGTAAATGTATGCTTAGAATGATTTAGATTGGGTTGGTAATCACGATACAAGACAGTTTACTATTGGACATTGTTTTTGTCTAGGCAAATTGTGCATTTCTTGGCTAAGCAAGAAGCATCCTACTGTAGCTATCTCATCTGATGAAGTTGAGTACATGGCAGCTTTCACAATAACAATCGAATGTGGTTGGTTATGCTGTGTATTAGCTAATCTTCATGTTCATCTGGAGGGACTCACTCCTATTCTTTCTATCAATCAGAGTGCTACTGCAGTAGCATGGAATCCAATGTTTCGTACTTCTGTGAAATACATTGAGATATATTATCCCGATATTAGAGAGAGATCACATACAAGGGAGATTAGCATGATCTGCATTCCCACATAGGAGAATGCTGCAAATATTTTCATCAAGGCACCTATCATATGAAAATTTTGAGGAATTTCGAAAATCCTTGAACTTTACTCCTTTTGGAGATTGATTCACTCTTTGTACATCATCACATTGACACTATGTTAGAATTGGTTAACTATGGGCAAATGCCCAATGTTTTACTATCTGGTGTCGATACAACTAAGTTAATAAGTTGTGTCACCACTTCTAGAGTTTAACTTCAGTTGAGTTAGGGTTAGGTCTAGCCTACTTAAGACCTATTGTACTTTCATTTTATCATTCTAGTACTTACATCTCTTTTGAGTGTGGACTATTGCCCTCTCTTTCTCATTGTCTTTTGTTCACTCTCACTCTCTCTTTCTTCATTTCCAACAAGAAAAACCTAAGGCAAAGATGCAACAATAGTAATAGTGATATATTGTGTGCCTCTTCTCTTGGTGATGCATTTCTTGTTGCTATTGATGATGATATATTATAGGATTGGATCCTTCACTTGGATGCATCCTTTCATGTTACTCTATATAGGAAGTGGTTTGCTTCTTCTGATACAAGTAGAAAAGGATATGCCCATTTAGGCAAGGACTTTGTATGTAGCATTATTGGAATGGGAGATATTGGCGATGCATTTCTTGTTACTACTGATGATGGTATACTATAGGATTGGATCCTTGACTTGGGGACATCCTTTCATATTACTCTACACAAGGAATGGTTTGCTTCTTGTGATGCAAGTAGAAAAGGATGTGTCCTTTTAGGCAAGGACTTCGTATGTAATATTATTGGAATGGGAGATGTATCTCTATCACTTACTAATAGTTCTTGTTTTATACTAAAAAATGTATAACATGTATTGAAACTAATGAAAAGCTTAATTAGCATTAGATAGTTAGATAACTATGGTTACCATGACATCTTTTGTAGTCACTCTTGAAAGATATGCAAAGGGTCTCTTGTTATATGCATGAAGGCTAAAGTCTAGCATTTCTACTCTTTGCATTTGTCTAATTTGAAGGATCCTATTGTAGCTATAGTTAAGTAGACCATTTGTATCTCTTTGGCATCACAGTTTGGATCACATATCTGTGACAGAAATGAAAGTTCTTTTTCACTTGCAGCATCTTCCTCCCTTTAATTTTTTGGATTTTGAGATGTGTGAGCATTGCATGTATTTGAAGCAAACCAAAGTGTCACATAAGAAGGCTCTTCATACAAAGAAATCCAAACCATTGGAAGTAGTACACATTAATGTGTGTAGACCTTTGCCTATGATTTCATTGGAAGGAGCATCATGTCACTTTCATTGATGATGCTACAAGGAAATTATGGGCTCACCTTATTTGCAAAACTTGTTGGCTTATGTACAGAATTGGTCAACCTATTCGCAGAGGTTGTTAAGAAATTGATCACACCTAGCAAACCATTGGATGGCAAGATTCCTAAAGAAGTGTGGTATGGCAAGAAACCCTGTTATGGTCACTTAAAAAATAGTATACAACCATGGTGTTATGTTCAATGAAGAGAAGATGCATAAACAACCCATAAAGACCATTGAGAAACACAGGGTGCTATTTTAGGATGATGGACAGCTACCATATGAGCAACATGCACAAAATATCCCACATGAAGTAGAGCTTAGAACAACTAGAAAATATTGAGGTAGTTGTACCACAACTAGGTGGGCAACCTCACATGGAATAGAATAGATGTTTGGGACAGTTGGATACTCAAGTTGAGCAGAAATTGAGACGATATACGAGAGTCTCTAGACCTGCACAGAGATATACTCCACTTCTAGATTATGTTAAGTGACAAATTGTGAAGAGCCTTCGTGTCATGAGGTTGCTATGTCTAAGGATGATTGTTATAAGTGGAAGAAGGCTATGCAATGGGATCGGATTTCTTGGTTAAGAATGCCTCTTGGAAGTTGGTTCCATTGCCTAAGGGCAAGCATACATTACCATGCAAAATGGGTTTATAAGCTGAAAATATCACCATCTGATGCATTGCCTAAGTTTAAGGCAAGTTTGATAGCTGGAGGATTGAAGTAGGAGAAGGGTATTGACTTTGATGAGATCTTTTCACGAGTAGTCAAGATGACAAGTCTTCATATAGTGCTTGCATTGGTTGCCAAGGAGGACATGGAGCTTGTCTAGATGGATGTAAAGATAACTTTCTTGCATACAGAAGGCTATGGATGGCAGCCTTATGATCTTGATCTTTCATATGGATGACATGCTTATTGCCAGCAAGTCTCTATTGAATGTTGACTCATCAAAGAAAAGGCTACTTTAGACCTTTGATATGAAGAATTTAGGAAATATAGGACATATATTTGTCAAAATAGTACATTGGCAATTTACTTAAGCATTCTAATATGAAGAGAGGGAAGACTATCAGTGTTCAATTATTTTTATATTTGAAACTAAGCCAAGAGAATAGCCCTAAGTCAAATGAGCAAAGAGCTGAAATGGCCAAGATACCTTATGCATTTGGGATAGCTTGATGTATGCTATGATAGCTACACCTCTAGACATTGCTTATGTAGTGAAAGTGGTTAGTAGGTTATGGCAAACCTTGGCAAGCATTGGGAAGCAGTGATGAGTATCATGAGTTACTTGAATGGCACTACAACTATGTGTATTTGCTTTGGAAGGAAGAATATATCTGGGAGATCTAGGCATTGCGACAAAGATGCCCATTTTGTATAGTGATAGTCAAAGTGTTATTCACTTGGCATAGAATTCTATCCTTGGTTTAAAGACAAAGCCTATTGAGGTGAAGTGACACTTCATTAGGGAGGTGCTTGAGGACAAGTAGATTAAGCTTATCAAGATTCACACAAATGATAACCTTGCAAATCTTCTTACGAATAGTTTACCTTCCGGGCCATTTGGACATTGCAAAGTGTTGATGGGCATTGGATAGTATCTTCACAATTTACTCCCCTAAAGGTGCATTGGCCTTGAAGTGGGAGATTGTTGGGTTTAAGGCCAATGACCAAAGACTAGGCAAGTACTCATTGTACGTGTATACATTATTGGGCCATATATAAGTAAAGATAATGAAGAATAGGGGTATATTAGTATCCATAAAAACTTCTAGTATGCTTCTCTCTTTCTCACCTTCTTGGTCTCTTAGTCCACACCCCACCATCACTTCATCACAACCAATCAGTCGCATCAAACCATGCTCAAGTTCTCTGCATAACAAAACCTTATAAGCATGGTCAACATGATATGTCAAGTTGGAGCTTCTATACCACATAAGAAGAAAGAAAATTGTGAATAGAGCAGTTGTCAAATAAGACCGTAACAATTTGAACTTTAATGAAGCCTGTGACCCTAAAGAGGTCACACAAGCCAAACACGGTCTTACTAATGTGTCAAACCAAACCTCTACAAGCATTAATAAAACAATGATTTGTTGGAAATAAAAGAGAAGTACCTGATATTTCAATGAAGGTTTGTAGCTTGTGGCCTTTGCCTTCTTAGTCGATGGAGAATGTTGATCTCCATAGAACGGGCAAGTCTGGTGGCAAACAAAGCAATGATTCTTAATCTTATCTTTAATACAAGTAAATTTTCACTTGCCAACTTTCCTCTTGACAAGATACAACACGAGCGATACTCATGTAGAGAGAACCATTATGAAATGGAAACTGGAATCACCTCATGTCCATAAGCCAAATGGGCTCAGCCCTGAGCTTGGGATCAAATGGTGTCCCTGCAAGCTGCTAATATATCAGCACATCAAATGGTGCTATGAGAGGTGGTAGTTTCAAGTACCACCAGAAAAAGCGACAAACAAGATAATTGCAGCTCCACAAGCTGCCAATACTTCAGCATATAAAGCCATGCTATGAAAGATGGTAGTTTTGGAAACATAAGAGTAATGGCATTCAGCATGTAGCCCATGATTGTATGTATAGAGTCAAGATTGTTTGCACGAGGCTGCCGATGGTGTTGGTTGTCGTATCCCCATGTGACTACCCATAGTGCCGTCCTTGTTGCTCCAGGGCCCAGTCATTCAAGACAGGGTCCACAAGGCACTACTCGCATACTCCCTCATGTGGCCCCCAGCTCAGACCACAGCCCTTTGGGCTACCCATAAGGGAACTTCCTTGTTGCATGGTCAATTGGGGATGACCTTCCTTGGTACTGCCTAGGGTTGTATGATTTATGGGTGACTCCTCAAGGTGCCATGGTAAGGTGTGATGCTTGGATGTAATTATGGGCCCCAGGGCATGTGGCCCATGGTTTACCACATATAGCCTGTAAGTGTGGTCACCTTGGGAAGCACTTTTTGGGGTTGGTTTGTGAAAAGCCTGCCTGCACTGTCTCATTGAGCAGCAGCAAACTAAACTCTATCAATCATGAAACTCTTAGAATAGTCAAGGAAAATTAAAATATATTCACCTTCTTTGGCGTGCATCTCTTCCATTGTGTCAAGTGGAGGTTTGTTGGCCATAGCTTTGGAGCAGTTGCTCCTTGAGCTGCCTTCACATGCACCTCAAGTAGAAAAAGGGAGGAGATTTCATGCAGTCCAACCATGAGGCCATAGCCAGCATCAACCTCCACACATGAATATTGGGTAAGATGAGAGAATTCACCATACTCACCACCTGCTTGCACGTGCCCTCAATGCCTACTCCTACTAAGAGCATCCCAATCTTTTTATTTGCAAGGGGTCAAAGAAGACTTGTTGTTCCAAGTTCATGGATTCAGGAGCTATTTTACAGTTTGAATTACACATTGAAAAGGTTCCTTCATACCACCCTATTCAAGAATGGAGGAGACTTGTCAAGCTTGGACCATCAAAGCTTCCACTGGTCTTGTGCACGTTGCCAGTGACATGGTAGAGAGCAAGTTGTTGCTCTGGTACAACGAAATGTCCATATAGATCAACTCCCACCAGAGATAATACAGGCCCAGTCTCAAGCCTGGGACTAGCAGCATATTGGACCAAGCTTTCTTGTAAGGGCTGATGTCCAGTACCATCAGCCTGCACCATTCATGGTGTGTGATGAGATTGCCAGGGACCTAGAGCCCAATTGCAGTGTTTCATATGTGGCAAAAAGTGATCTTTTGCATCCTTTTTAGGAGTCCCTTTTAGAGGATTCCTTACCTTCCCTAGCCTTAGGGCCCGTTTGGGCCATGTTCACACCTAATGACATGGTGGTCAATCGCCATTGGTCAGTCACCATGCCACAGACACCCCAGGTTGTCCAAGGATGTAACAATACTACTCAACGAAGAACTTTAGTGATCCATTAATGTAGTTGAAATTGTCTCCTTTTCATGCAGAGACAACAGATTACCAGGAGTTCTCATGCCAGGCCATTAGGGGAGTTTCATCTTAGAATGTCAAAAGAGGATAGGTTTGTGATGGTGTATAGCAGGGTTAGAGGTCGATATTTTGGCTGAAGATGGTAACACACCTTTTCATGTATCTGCATTGAGTCCAGCTGCTGCATGTCTGAATCAGTCACATGATAAATTACAGTTTTGTGCCGTTGATCACCGTCAGATATCCATGCTATAAAACCCTTTGATGTCCAACAAAACTGCTTTTTGTTTTCTCCCAAAACATTTCATTTTCGCCTGGTGTTTGGCTTCATGATTTCTGTATATAATCAACAAGTTTTTGTATATTCTTGTCGTGATGTATATCTTTATGTGTTTTAATAATTTAATGAGAAAATTTATGCCATGCAACAGTATTCTTCTGAGAATGCGGAGGATATATCTGAAACTTCTGCAATAATGGATCAATTCTTGGGCAAAGATCCACAGTATGCATCTGCTAACTCCTTGGAAGTTGGTGATTGGACAAGTGATGAGGATGCCGAAGATCAGATTGAGGTAAGTATAGACTGCTGCAGGCTTTGGTTGTGTTAACAGGCAGCCAAGAAGAATCTGGTACTAAAAGTTGATGCCAAAACAGGATGCAATCCAGCACACAATTGATTGTGCATCAGTTGTTTGCGGTGTTAAGTGGGACATGATGGAAAGTTTTTAAAAGGGCAAAGTATGATTTGGGTGGTCTCATTTTACTCTAGTGGTGCTAACAACGAGTTACCATTTTGAAATTTCTTTGGAATGGTGTTTGACTCACTATTAAACATGTTAATTGGCAGGTTTTGAGGCAAACCGGAAGAAAATATATGAATAGACCTGCAAACTCTGAGACTGCAAACAGTGCTTTTGGAGGAAAGATGGGGAAAACTCGATCGTCACTTGAGCCTCATGAGTGTATGGAACACACAATATCTTCAAACAAGATCTATGTGGAGCATTAGATTTTACTCCATCAGGGCATACCAGATTCGCGGGCAAGCTCATTTAAGGCTGACAGCAATGGTGTATAATGACACCATCATTATGCGCTGACTGTGAATGGAAAGAAGCTTGGAAAATAGAGGCTATTAAAGATCAGGGCCTCATGAGTAGGGTCTAGACGAATGACTCAAAGTGATGGAAGAGCTACAATGTTTGATGCTTCACTCGAAAATAATGGCACTCAGCGGAGAATCCTCCTGTAAATACCTGTCTGGGTGGGTCCATCCTTCAGACTTTCATCGGTCTCAGTTGGCTGTATCATAGCCATGAGAAGGCTGCCTTCGTTGTGTTTGGGAATGTTTCCATCATCAGGTTGCGGAGCACCATGCCTGTATGAGAGCAGTGCCGAACATGCAATGCCGATTTGGCTGCCTTTTGTTTGTTCTCGTGAAGAAGTTTTTGCTGCAAAAACATGTATAGTCGAACACCCACTTGCTGTCAGCAGCTTGACGTGTTGCAAGACATTGATTCTTTCTTGGAGAGACAATTGTCCACCAGCCTGTCGTTGTTTTGTCTTAATTGTTGATTTGTATGAAAATGGCAGTCGAGTCAATGTTTCCTATATGCAAAACTGTATTATTGATGTTGTGACAGGATATATGCTGTAATGCAAGGTTATAGTATCATCCAGCCAAACTGTATTATTGATGTTGTCACAGGATATATCCTGTAATGCAAGGTTTTGTAGTATCATCCAGTAAAGAGACAGCCATCAGCAGCTTCTTCTTCGAGTCTGTTCTCTCTCATAAAATGCTTTTACAATTTTTAAAATAAGGCATCTATCTACTTTGTTTCTATATTATCTATACCTATATCCTTACTATCATAGTGCACGTAATACCAAACCTAAGGTCTATGACAACCATAGGATGGCTTCTCTCAAATTTAAAGTATAGAGATCCCCTGCCCATTCCCTTAGGCGCTAAAGAAACATGAGAACACCTCTCTCTCTCTCTCTCTCTCTCTCTCTCTCTCTCTCTCCATAAAGAATAACTATGTAAGCACTACAAAGGAACAAGAATATGAGTCACAAAAAACTAAAGAGACCACAAAACGTCTAAGCAACAACCATATGCCAAGAGACTAAATCCTTGAGGGAGAAGGCTTATGTGTTCAACAAGATCCAGTTGTCAATGGAGAAGACCATTAAATCTAATAACATGATTTTGAATGCTAAAATTGATATTTAAAACAAAAAGATCTTTCAAGTGACCCAATTATGTGAACAACCCCAAGATTTGAGAAAATGAAACATTATCTTCATGCACAATTGTATAGAAGTAGAAAATTTCACCTTATTAAATGCCCAATCAAAGGGACACATGAGAGGTTCCATCACTCGATGGGCGTGTTTTAGGTTCTGATAGGTGGTGTGTTTGCTAAGAGCCACTAATAAGTAGCGGTTTCCATATCTTGGCCAAGATGGATTCCTAAAGCCCTCTTGCACGCACAAGGCTACTATGAGGGAAATGCTCGGTTATGGATCCCTATAGCTAGAACGACCCACAGCATCACTCAAACTCCACCCTCGTGCTTAATCACCCTGGGCCCCGTGGAACCTCTGAACCAGAAGCCGCAACATTTCCCAAACTCGTCTCCTACCAGCTCACCCACGCATGAGCTCCAAAGAGTTGAGCAAGACTATTGGCCCAAACCCCAAACAATGTTACCCCCTTCAATCCGTGCTAATGCCGATAAGACTTGCCAAACCCAATCCGAGTGTAGCAGTCCATCCGTAGCAGCCACTACTCCGACGCTTATCCACGGGACTCAACCACCGCTTCATGGACAACTACCACCATCTGTCGCCACGCTTACTAGCCCCATCAAACCCCAACCACCAGTGGGCCTTAAACCATCTTATGAGTGGAAATCATTCTTAACTCTAGCCATAGACCTAGCCGAAGACACAGGGGATGACGTTATTGCTTGTCTTAGACGCTTAGATGCCACATTCATGTCACGTTGGCTCAACCAAAAGGACATCAACTCATGGCATTCAAGAAAAGTCATATGGCATTCGAGGGACACAAAAAATCTGTTGAATCAACCAAAAGGACATCAACACATGGTGTTCAAGAAAAGTCACATCAATAATGGAAAGTAATCCAAGCCATTCCATTCAATTAAACCTGGGCCTAGCATTCCCATATAAAATACCCTTATCTTCAAGGAAAAAGTGAGATGTGGACAAGGTTGGTTATTAGAGAACATGGCTTGAAACAAAGACCATCTGAGTGCCATCATGCAAGTTTCCATCTAAAACAGTTTCACCTCCCATTCTTTTGGTTGTACAAATATGGCCCCATGAAACTTAGGAAATTTCATTCCATGTAGAAAGTCCTTTTTCTGAAGCATAAAGCAGAGAGCTCGAGTAATACCCCTCAAGCTAGTCATAGACCAAGGTAATTGTGGCACATAGCAGGAAACCATAAGGAACATAATTGTTTGCACTACTTTAAGGTGCACATAGTAAGGCCATGCTTGTGATTTCCAATAAGGAAATTTACCTCTCACCTTGGTAGACATCCATCCCAACAAGTGGTTAGGCGAAATATTCACAGCCAAAGGATAACCCAATTGCCTTGCAATATGCCCTTTGGTGCAATGCAACCTTACCTTGCCACCTTAAGGCCTACAAATCATGTTCCATACAACTAATGAGAGAGAATTTGGAGGTGTTGATATGCGACTTAGAAGCCTGATCAAACAGATCCCAGATGTCTAATGCCTTGTGGAGGGGTTAATATGCATCTCAAAAGCTTGATCAAACAAATCCCAAATATTTAATGCCTTGTGGAGGTTATCATGATTAGCCTTCAAAATCATAAGAATATCAACAACCAAAGTTTGGCCAATAAACTACTAGTTTGAAGGAAGAGACAAGCCCATCAACTCCCCATTAGCAAGGAAGTGTGACAACATTGTCAAAATAGGATGCATAGCAAGAGCAAAAAAGAGAGAACTCAAGAGGGGGCAAGCTAAGTAATCGAGGGAGAACAAATGGTTTAGTAAGTCCACCGTTAAGCATGACTTTAGAGGATGTACCCTTGCTAGTGGTACATATCAAATGAGACACCCAATGCCGAAAGTCCATGTTTTGCATAAGCTCAACAAGAAAGTAACATTTGAGGTAATTGAAGGGTTTCTCCAAATCTAAGTATATCAGAACCACTTCCTAGTTTGTGTGTTGTGCGTAATTAATACCCAGTGTCACATTTAAGATAGTATGTAGAATGTTTCGCTCCTTGATAAAACTATACTCGCTTGGATGCACAATAACAAGAAGATGCTCATGGATACTATTAGCCAACACCTTGGAGAATATCTTATACATGTTACCCATCAATAAGATTGATTTCTAATGTTTGAGCATTGAGGAGGCAGCCTTTGGAATCAACTTAATAACACCTTCTTTCAATGAGGTAGGCATATTTCTATATGCCCAAACCTCTTGACAGATAGTTGACAAACATGGTGCTAAGGCAACTAGCATAAGTCCCAAAGAACTCATTTATAACACCATCCCATCTAGGACTTTTATCCATGGGTAAATTTAGCAAGATATCCATCACCTCATCCTTATGAATATCAACCTCCAAGGTTGCCACTATATCATGAGAACAGTAATCCTAGATCAACTAATAGAACATAGATGGAGTGATTATGAGAAATGTGAGCCAAAGCTATTGCCATAAAATATTGCCTACACATGCACAATAGCCTAAGGATTTATGACCATTTGATTATTAGTATTTGTAGCCACACTACATTCTCCCATGCAAAAGAGGCAAGCAATCCCCTATAAATTTTATATGACTAACAAGAAATATCTCATTTTTCACTTAGCCAAAGCTACAATTTCATCCTACTAATAGGATTGCAAATGTAAGTGTTTGCTAAGATAGGTCAATAAACACATAGATAGCCACACCAACAAAGCATTCTCTAGAAACTCAACCAAAAGAGATCAAATCAACGCCAATGTTTTCCTAGTAGCATGCAATCTAAAGGGAGGCATAATGAATTCCATGCAGTCTAAGATTTCTTTAATTAATGGGGTTGTAGAGGATGATGAGGATTCAAATTGAGGAGGGCGATTTGAAAATTGCAATGCCACAAACAAGAGAAGATGATGACTAACAAATGAATTTGGTGGAACAAGGTGATGGAATAAGGGGGGTTTTATTATCAGCACAGACGATAATAACCAAAGGATGTTGCTCCTTGACATGGAAAGCCAAATCAAAATTGATCCAATAGTTGCATCATGTAACCATGAAACACTTCCAATAGGGGACATTTGGACTCACTTTTGGGCACTTGTAAGAATCGCCATGACATCATCCTATTAGAAAAGGGGTTTCGTAATGGTAGGGTCACCTTCATTTTTCCTTATTGAATATTCCCTAAACTCCCAAAGAGCTTAAAAGGCCCAAAAATGAGTCCAAATCTCCTCTAATGATGACTTCAAGAGGAGGAATTGAAATGCAATGGTAGTCTAACCATGAAATTTGCAAAAGTACAAGTTGGCTATCAACAAAGCATTAGGAACTCTAATTAAAGTGATAGTATATACTACTATAAAACTTCCATTTCTAAGATATCTGGTGAGAACCCATCATCATGCATGATATGCATATGATTCAATTGACTCACGTTCACTATATGTTACACAAAATGGGACGTATACCCATGAACTAATGAACATGACCAAGGCCAAAGTTTCTACTTCAAGATTGTTGATCCAAACTCATCCCAAACATGGCCTTCATGTGCATCCATTAGGCAGTGTCTACAAGTAGAATGGGCAAGGCCCACACACATATTGAAGTCACCCACCATTAATAGATCATCTCTACGAAGAGAAACACTTAAATCTCAACTCCATAGATCACGCCACATCACGCCAATGTGAGGCATCAATGGGTACATAAACATGGAATAGCCATAAAAGCTTGCCCTTCTATGTGATTTCAACCACTAGAAATCTACTAAGCATGTGAACTTAACTAAAATAGGCTGAAATGTTTTGTGAATAATTATCATCATACCAAAATGCTTCATTGTAATAACCCCAATATAAAAGAACTTGAACCCATGGCATTGATCCCATAAACTTCTTTGTGATGGGATATCTTCTTCAACTATGTAAATTTGGTTGTAGCCTAACCTAAGATCTATGTGACTAAATTATTTCCTCCATGGAGTCTATCTAACAAATCATCAACTAAGGGCATTGGGTATTTGTTCTTCATGGTGATCTTGCTAAGTGCCCTATAGTCTATGCACAATTTAAGTCCTCCATCCTTCTTCTTGACAAGCAACCCTGGGGCTTCAAATGGGGAATTGCTTGGTCAGATAAAGTCATTATCTTCTAATTCACACAATTGCTTCTTTAATTCTATCAATTCAACATGATTCATTCAATATGGAACCCTAACTGGTGGGACTACCCTTGGGATGAACTCGATCTTATGGTTCTACATCTCTTTTGGGGGGTAACCCTTTGGGTAGTTATGAGGGCATCACATTTGCATATTCCTGAAGTACTTCTTCTATTTCTCTGTTGCCAGCTTGTAGTTTTGGACTTTTGGGTTTCTCCTTCTCCATGGGCTTGAGCATGCATAAGTATACCATGTCCCCCTACTTCACTAATTTCTCCACCTGTTTCGCACTGTAGGTCAGTATATGAGGCCTAATGTTTGTGATAGGTTATGGTGTTGATTGAATTGGAGCTCTTAGGTTGCTAAGTCCTAGTTTTGTGGCTTGGTAAGAGACTCCTAGTTTGTTATACTTCATCTGCACCTTGATTTGTGTTCTGCCTGGGAGTTGCATTCTTTCACATGGCACTTATACACCTTCTCCTTCCATATCTGGCAACATCTCATTCACTCTTTTGTTGAACATTACAATCACATACTTGTCCTAGAACTCAAGGCCCAAAATGAATTCAAAGTCATCCATATGTATCACTAGAAAATTGAGCATGGCCTTCCTTTCTGTGCTTTTACTTCCACCTGCAAACATTGGTTTCACTTCCTTCACTTCTCTTGGCATGAAAGTTACTATTAGTCCTTTTGGGGCCTTGGACTATTTCAACCCATACTTTGATGCACACTCAGGCATGATGAGATTGTGAGTTTCTCCTATGTCTACCAAGATAGCTTAATCACATTCACTAACTCTTCCCTTCAAGTACAACTGGTGCACGACTACTACTCTTGCAACCATGCATTGGTGGGATGCATACTCATTGTTCCTTCTCTCGAGTGATCTAGGCTCTCCTCACTTCCATTGGGGATCTCTTGAATACACAAGTATTGAGGCTCCTTTCCTCCATAAGCACTTGTGGTTGTTACCTTGGATCCGCTTGTGGATGTTATGTCTTCCATGGGACATCTATTTTGGTAGTGTGGTCCCCTGTACTTGAAACATCTAGCTCTTAAAGTTGAGACTTGGGGTCTCAACCATGATTTATTTGATCTTGCTAATCCATGAGATGTGCTTAGACTTGGTCTATAGTGATTGTTCCCCTTGGTCCCCTTGGTCCCCTTGGTCCCCTTGGTACCAATGTAGATTTTGATGTGGCTAGGGTCACTCCTTAGATTTAACTTGTAATTTCTGATATGGATCCTCTTAGGGAGTTTGGTCTCGTGTTCCAAGAGTTGGTGGTGAGGTTAGTGTTGAATCTGGCTTGGCTCCCTTGGATGTTGTCCTCCTTCCTTTCAAATTTGCTAATTTTTCAGTCGTCCTCATGGCTTCAACTAGACTTGTTGGTTCTTGTCTCTCTACATCTCTTCTAGCCCACTCGTGCATGCCGAATAGGGACCCATGCAATTTTGTGTCTGTATCCATGTTTGGGAGTTGCAACATCAATTTCCTGTACTTGCTAATATATTCCTTCATCTTCCCTTGTGCTTGAATTTTTCCATGTTTGGGAGTCGGTCACCATCCACTCATCCATGATCTTGAATTTTTTCCATCTTTGGGATAAAGTAATCCTTAATATCTTCCTATAGTTCCTCCCATGAGAAGATGGTATAGCCTTGCTCTTGCTCCAATACCAACTAGTTGCATCCTCTTCAAGATAGATCATGTCCACTTCTCCCTTCCTATCTTTAGTGATCCTAGCATACTTTAGGTACCTATCTACCTCTGAAATCCACTTCTTCAAAATTAGCCCATCTCTCTCTCCCTTGTACTTGGTGGGTTGGGCATCTTGAACTTTCCATAGTCATCTCCTAAGCTCTCACTCTCCTCTCCATCATTGTCTCTTGTCATTCTTCTTGTCCTTATTCTTGTCTCCTACCTTAGAATCCTTCTCTTTGTCCTTCTTCATCTCTTCAGACCTCCTAGATGCTTCTTCCATAGCTAGCCTAGTTTCCAATCTATCTATCTCCTCTTGTAATTTGTGTCTCTTCTTCTCCTCTTGTTGTTTCATCCACTCAATGTACCCTTGCTCTTCTTCAATTTTTCTTATCCTTTCCTCATCTTCTTCCTTCATCTCCATGCTCTTCCAAATCGAATCCAACATGCCTAACATGTCATCTAACTGCTTCTCTAATCCCACTACTTTCTCTTCTTGAGCTTCTTCCCATTCTTGACCTTGAATCTTCTTCCTCTCTTCAACTACCATAGGTAGGATGGGTGTATTCTCTCTATTTTCCTCCATGTTTTTGTGGGAAGCCACTCCTCGAATTTGTGTGGTATTTCACAGGGGAGCCATGCCTCAACTCCAAGGTTGTCATAGAGTGAGGAAGCCCCAATTCACCTTCAAGTGCTAGTTGTGTTGCAAGGAAGCCATGCCACATCTTCAATTGGTATGGTCTGCCAAGGACATTGCATCATGGGATATCATGTCGTCATGGGGTGTCACACTGTGGCATTGCAACGTGGGTCAACACAACATGGGGTGATGTGACGTAGGGTGTTGCGACGTGGGTCATCACAACATGATTTTATGGCATTGGATCTTCTCTCATGCTTCTGTGAGCACTCCTCAACTCTGAGGAAGATTTGCTCGAATACCAAGTTTGATGCACCTTCACTCAACCACTCACAACATGGCATAGAAAGGTAATAGGAATGTGAGAGTAAGGTATACTCTTGCATTATTCAATGAAAGAAATTGTACAGCAAGCACATCCCAAGACTACACCCTCATGGTATCTCACATGTGAGGGTTCACCACTAGGTATAGTGAATTACACATAGAGTGGAAACCAAGTAGGGCTCAGAGTCACTAATGCTCCCTATATAAGTGTTTCTATAGGCAATGCCATGGTATCAAAGCCCTTGGTGGAGGGGAACGGGGGACTTGTCCTTATAGTGTACATATGTAATGCAAGTCTACCAAAGCACTAACATGTTGCTCTTCACACTTTGTCACTTTTCTTGTATGGACATCTATCCAACTAGGCTCAACCTTGTAGGCTATGGAAATATTTGTTGCTTGCCTTTATTAAAATCCTACTCAATAGGGCAATCATCTATATCAAAACCATCAAGCATCATATCATATCATTGTTTAAGTCAACTGGAACCTCTATCTTTGTGGGACATTTAGCCATGAAGTGACCCATTTTTCTAAAAAAACCAATAATCAACAAAAGTTCCCCATCTAAGGGAAAATCTCAAAGAATAAATATAAATGGAATTGATGTGCAACCAATTAGTCAAGGAATGTCCCAAAGCACTCCCAAATGATTTCAATTGGTTGCTCCAATACTTGAAGTTACCAAAACCTTGCCTATGCCACCCATGGTATCTTTCAATAAGCACCAGTAACGTATTGGACAACCCTCAAATATCTCCTCCAAAAAAACTTCTTGCAAAACCATATGTAACTTTTGGATGAATCTAAGAAACCACGGGAATTCTAGCAATGAGAAACAATATAAGCCCTCGCTCATGAGACAAAAAAAAAGAGTGTAATACTTTCTTGGTATCCACATGCATATCCAAGACATCTAGGCTTTCATCAAATTCTAGAAGTTTATGCAAATTGTGCTCCACATATTCACCCAATAGAGTACTCGAAATTGCTAACAAATGCTTCCAATTCAATTCTTGAGAATCATTTGATTGAGTAGCAACCAATTAGAGCATATGAACACATCAGATGTGCTTGAGAAGGTGGACTATCAACTCCCTACATGTGATCATTTGTAGCATGTTGGTTGTGCTTAACAATGATTTGTATGTCTATGTACTTTACCATCTCTTCCTCCTCCTCTGAATTTGAGCCCATGGCCACCACTACAAAGGAGATGTTGAGATCAACCATATTCTACACTTACTTCACCCTTGAGGATGAACGCTTCACAATACGCTCTCTCTCTCTCTCTCTCTCTCTCTCTCTCTCTCTCTCTCTCTCTCTCTCTCTCTCTCTCTCTCTCTCTCTCTCTCTCTCTCTCTCTCTCTCTCTCTCTCTCTCTCTCTCTCTTTGTGTAGAATCAGAGGAGCACATGATTATGACATGCCTAGCATATGCACACATACGGGCTGACTTTGATATCCCTTTACAGGGACCACTTCACCAGTTTTTGACCACTACTCCTATATCAAAGTTAGGGGCTCTCATCACCCACATGTTATGCTTTTGGGAGACCCACGCTGCATAGATCGTTCTTTCACCATAGCTACCCTTCTTGTTGTCACTAAATTGATTGCTTATTACGCATTCTCTATTTAGTAAATTTATGCCAATAAACTAATGACTCACTTTTATTTAAGTGTTGATGATGATCTAGCATGGCCATGAGACCATTTAAAGATCAGTATTCCTAGTGCATCACTTAATGGGGTGATCAAAGCACTATAACGGGGATATTTGGTACAGGTAGTACAAGTTATGAAGGGGGAAAGAAGTGTCTGCCAAGTGTAAGAGTGTACACAAGAACCAAGGAGTTATACATAAGTGAAGATGGATCGAGTTCTAAGAAGAGGAAGTGCATTAGCATTGTGTATATGTATTTATGTGTGCATCTAGGGATGCCTAGGAACATTTACTTGTGTCTAATGAGCATTGCATTCATTTGGGGTCATCCTCTCCCTTACATGTCAAGGTTTTAAGGTTTTTCATTAAGAAAGACGAGAGAGGTAATTCTCTCACTAAGAAAGACGAGAGACGTGATCCTCTAGAAGTGAGGAGAGAAGTGATTTTCCCTTTCTAAGGTTTAAAATGACACAAGCTTTTGTATGGAAGTCAATCTTAAGGTTGAGGCCCAAGGCATTCTAATAATGAACTATCCTTATCTATGGCTCAAGGTGATTTCATGGACCATAAGTTAAGAATAGAGTTTAAAAAGCTTCTTTTATTAAAATAGAAATAGTGAATCCATTTTAAAATATCTCGTGATAGAAAGCTGATCTCTAAAAACGGCCCACTATAGTTATCCGAAACGTCAAGATCTACAACTTTCGTGTTGGATGTTTTTCCATCCAAGCAACGCACAGAGAGATATTCCAAAATTGGTGCTGCAAAGTAGTTCCTGGAACAGCCACATCTTGCATGAAGATCAACCTTTTCAATCTTGGCATTCAAGTCTCACTCAAAGAAGAGAAGCTCTTGAAGCCTATAAAAGAGGAGGCTCTCCTTGGGTGTTGGAGAGGGGGAGAAAAGCATCACTTTGCATGCATCCAAGAGGAGAAGAGAAGGAGCAAGTACTATGGAAGCTCTACTGAAATCAAGTTCCAAGAGGAGAAGAGAAGGTGCAAGTGCTTCAAAAGCCCTGTTGAAATCAAGCTCCAAGAGGAGATTCCTACACATATTGTGTAGGAGAGAAGGTACAAGTGTTGCGGAAGCTCTGTTGAAATCAAGCTCCAAGAGGAGATCCCTACACATATTGTGTAGGAGAGAAGGAGAGACTCAAGAAGGATCAAAATGTGCCAACTTCCAAGTTGTGCAAGTGTTAGACGGTTGTATACCATGCAAGGAACCGTGATCTTGTTCCCAAGATCTACAAGTTAAGAACTGATTTATGTGTAACGGAGGAGCTTGCTCCTTGTCAATAATATGACTCCACAAAGGGGGAGGGTCTTCCAGTCCCTAGTGTATTGTCAATCTCTCTCTCTCTCTCTCTCTCTCTTTCTCTCTCTCTCTCTCTCTCTCTCTCTCTCTCTCTCTCTCTCTCTCTCTCTCTCTCTCTCTCTCTCTCTCTCTCTCTCTCTCTCTCTCTCTCTCTCTCTCTCTCTCTCTCTCTCTCTCTCTCTCTCTCTCTCTCTCTCTCTCTCTCTCTCTCTCTCTCTCTCTCTCTCTCTCTCTCTCTCTCTCTCTCTCTCTCTCTCATAGATCTACAAACCACACAGTCTGTCCTTGCACAGTCAAGTAGTCATTTTGGCGTAGAGAACCTGACATGTCGATGGTTTACATCATGGTTCTACTTTATCTCCTAATCTATCATGCCTCAGCCCTAGCATGCCATACCTACCTTTGGCTTGATACCTTACTTATGATCTATCATGCCATTCTATGATATTGCAAGTCAATCTATATTTGGACTCTCCTTCCTTATCTTGTTATGCACCAATACTAATTTTGTAGTTATTCTACATTATCAAAAACAATTCCCCTTTCATGCATTCATTATCTAATTTAATTCTTAAATTATTGTCTTTCTACTTTTACATGTTTATTTTATTTCAAATTATTCAAAGTATCTTACCATTCATATTTTACTCACAGTGTGTGTTTTTTTAAAATATCAATATCTAAACTTCAAGTTTGTCAAGTCATGCTCCTAACTTTTATCTACATTTTTGCCTACGCATCTGATATGGCAATGGTGAATGAACACCAACAATTGCTATCCCATCCCAGGAATATATTACCAAGAAGCACCTAAATAAAGGAATGATGGCCTTAAATGGTTATCTCTTGTGTGCACCATTAAGGAGATGATGGCCTTAGATGGTTCTCTCTTGATGCTAGGGTACATTCTCAAGGGTATGATTGCCTTATGGTCCTTTATTGAGTGGAAAGTTCATGGGAACCCTTGTCCTTTTCGAACAACTACATTTGTCAACATATACATGGGTGATTTCCAGTTCTGATTCTATTATATCCATGCTACCTAATTTTTGCATCTATGACCTCTCTTTTAAAGCTAATAAATTCATGTATTTGATATTCTCATCGAGCTCTTTTTCTTTCCTAAGTATTTATATTTTTACAATATAATTTTTTTTAAAAAGAGTTGAGACGAATTCATCTTTTTATATGTAGGTCAAGTTAACGCTTTTGAATGTAGGTCAAGTAATGCAAAGTAAACATTGTCATTTGCTTTTACATACCTAAGGTATGATGTGAGATGGCAACTATTTACATAATCCTGATAGAGAAAAATCAGTATTAGAATGAGTTATGAGATTATATATATGTTATTTAGTTTAGAATTGATCCTTTTGAAACCTAGAGTTAATAACTAAAATCTAGCATAATATTTCTTAAAATATATTTAACTTGAAGAATCTTAAGAGTATTAATAATCCCTAAGTAATTGTAATGTATGTATGTATGTATGTATGTATGTATGTATGTATGTATGTATGTATGTCCGATGTGTGAGGCACACACACACACACATGTGATGTTGTAATATGTAAGTATGATATTATGTATTATTAGTATATTGTGAATTATAACTTTAATCTCAATTAGTGTTAATCATTGATCCTCCATGCAAGTACTTTATTTGAATTCATTCACTTAATATAAATAATATTAAAATATTTAATTTAATATAAATTTTTCTCTTAAATCAAAATAATATTTTTTAAACAAATCTTTGCTATTTTCTTTACATCAATCATTTTTTAAGAGCTTTCCTAGCTTTCTTTATCAAAGATACAAAATTGGTGAGTAGATCAAAACAATAGATTTGTTGTTTCTTTCCCATCCAAAATTGGAATTCTAAGCTCTCACAATTGTTTTGGGGGTTTTGAAATATTTCACTTATGACGATAGTATCAAAATGTCACGATTCAATATGTAGAAATCTCTACAAGTACTACAATAAGTTTTTAATGAATCTCTTGATTTGCAAAACTTCATATTTTGATTGATATTTATATTATCTTTGTTTATAAGCATGAGATATGGATGTAATATGTAACTCAATATAGTGTAATGGAGAATGGCAAACCATGGTGTTTGTCATGGGAGAGGTTAGGTCAAACATGTTTTTTGTCTTCATTCTTTTTTAGTATGCTAACTTAATTCCTTTTATGTTTCAAGAGACTATATATCTCTAATTCTCACGATGCAAGGTTCACTACATGATGTGCTTCACAATATGTGCCTCTAATCAATGTGGTTTATGATAATGACATGTTTCTCACTCATTTGATGAGGCATGTATTATTAATTTTAACGTTGATTTGACTTTATCTTTTGATATATCAAAATTGGGCCTATTGTATCATTATTCTGGCATTCATTTTAAATAGAAGTGTAGAATCTAAGTACAATACAACTTTCACAACTAGGGTTATGTATATTTGCATTGGATGCCTTTTGGTTGCTTTGGGTGTTGGATAGCTATCTATTGCCACTATTTTCGTTGATAGTCAAAGTGCATTGGTAGTTGCAGATAACCTAATGTTCCATGTTGGTATAAGCACATTGAGGTGCATTATCATTATGTCAAATAGAGACTCTCTACTAGAGAGATTAGCTTCACTTATGTGCCAACATAAGTCAACCTTACTAATATTTTCACAAAGACTTTTGCCTCATGAGAAGTTTGACGTTTTTGGTCAAGCTTTAGGATTACTCCCCTCAGTGGATTGATGATAGTCCATTAGGATTTGGCAATTCCCTACACATGAGTACTTGCACTTATTCACTAAAAATATCTCATAATGATCATTTGATTACAAGAGTTTGGTAGTGATATTTGTGAGCACACTTATGACTATTGGGACACCTTTTTCCCCCACTCAGAGGTTTGTTTCACCCAACTTTGGGTTGAGATGTTAAGCTCAATATGAGCAACCGGTATGTGGGAACTCCAACAATCACAATGTCTAACCTATCTTCCCTTATTTTATTTGCAAGTAAAATAATAAAGAATAAAGTGACAATGATGGTGGACACCTGCCACCTACAGTGTATAAGTGTGTAGGTCTATACACAAGTGTAGGTGGCTAGGCGCATGTGACCTTGAACCCCCAACAGCCTTCCACTCAAAGGCAAATGTACCTCAATGAGGAGTAAAAGAAAAAGGAGAAAAATATAACATATACATAAAGTACAACACGATAAGAAAAGATGTCATTTCATCCTACACCAATCATTTTCCTAAGGAAGGCATATCATTCCATTGGGAGACTTTTAGTGAGCTGATCTATAGGATTCATATCCATAGGAATCTTGACAACCACAAATGCAGTGTAAGAGTCATAGTCATATCAAGATCTACCACTAGATGGCCTAACCATAGGGTCTCCTTGCAAGTCTTAGTAGTTGCAACATACTCAATCTCAATAGTAGATAATACCGTGCATTTTTGTGCCCTAGATATCCAAGAGCTAGCACCTCCAATATAGGTAAAGGCATACCCAAATGTAGTTTTCCTATTGTTTGTATATCCTCCAAAATTTGAGGGGTAAAATCCATGACTCCTATATCTTGGCTACCATAGAAACTTCATGTCTTTTGTGCCTTTAAGGTATCTCATAATACCCTTCACAATGTCCCAATGTCGCATGCCGGTGTAGCCTTATATCATACCAAAACTCCCACTACAAATGCTATGTTAGGACAAGTGGCTATCATGACATATATCAAACTACCCACTATGGATGCACATAGAAAATTAGCCATCTTGTCCCTCTTATCATCTAACTACAAATAATTGTTCTAACTAACCTTCACAAGAGAAGGTAACAAACAACCAATAGGCTTACCATCTTGCATATGGAATCACTCAAGTACTCTGGGAATGTACTCCTTCTAGAACATGTAGAGAAGTCTAAGTGATTGTGCATAATACGGATACCAAGTATGTGTGAGACCTATCCTATGTCCTTCATCTCAAAGCTCTTCTTGATATGAGTCTTCAAAGCATCCTGCTCAACATGAGCACTCCCAACTAAAAGTATATCATCAACATAAAATGCTACTATCACATGTCTTCTCTGTGTATAGACACGGAATCATATTGCTATGAGAATAACCTTGTGAATTGTTAGGGGTAAAGGCACATGTACCTACGCCAATCGTCTATTACTACACTAACTAACAATACTCTCACACATGTATATCATAGGTGGTGGCCATCCATCACTATCACTTAATTGTTTATTCTTTCAATGAAATTTGAATAAGGGAAGGTTGATCACACATTTTGATTGTTAGAGTTCCCACATCTTGTGATTGTTTATTCTTTCAATGGCATTTGAATAAGGGAAGGCCAATCACACATTGTGATTGTTGGATATCCTACATCTTGAGTCTCTCTCTCTTGCTCTCTTGCTCCATCCAACATAGCTCACTTCTCCATTCCTTTCACTTCTCATGCTCTTACTTGGACCTCTTCCTTCAACTGGTATCAGAGCATTGGTTTGAGGAGCTTCTCTTCAATTTTGATTTAGCTCGTATTAATACCTACAACTCACTATTTCATGGTAGCCAACCATGACTTCTTCTCTTAAGGTATGGATTTCACTTTAGCTTGCTCTCGGGGTGTTTACACTTCCTTCAAGACTTACAAAGACTTGATTGAGCATTACCAAGTACTTCAGAGTACTTGACAAGATCAACAAAAGCTTCAGACTTGCTAACGTGATTTGTGCTTATTTCAAGCATGCCTTTCCTTGATCTACGACAAACCTTGGCTACTCTTGGATACCCTGTGGAAACTTGACAATCACTTGGCACACTCCCCAACATTCAAAACTGGTGTTTGGGCATTCATTTGAGGTATGAGATCTCTACTATTGGATGTATACACTATAGGGAGACTGTCATTTCTCCACTCTGTGAGCTTCATTAATGCTCAAATGCTCATGTATTGTTGTCTATTCATGCTTAACATTTAGTACATGCTTGGTCAATTTCCTAAAGTGTTTATGGAAATAATTTGAGCTACCATAGCTTAGTTTATGTAGGGTACTTCACTATTGTAATGAATAGGACAGCAATCTATTTGTCTAGAGAAATATATGTCTATTGCCACTTGATGCTAATCGGGTATTTCAATGGGTGTATTGATGTATGCCATTGATGCTATGCACCCAGACATGCTTATGGAGTGTCTTGACCTTCATTGTTGAGCTCGATTACATGTATTAGATCTTTGGCCAATTGCTACAGTGATCACTGGCATTATGAGCTTGAAGATTCTATTGGGTCTTATACTCCCAGCTCTACCCTTGATGTATCTAGGATTTTAGATGGCCATGTACTTGATTTTTTGAGCTTGCATTGCTCATTTGTCTTTTTTTTTTTTGCTCCAGTGGTAGTCACTAACACTGTTTTGATATTTTGCATTTGAGCAAAGCTTTGGGTTTATGCAGTTGAGCTTACTTTAGTGAGACCATGGGACTCACCTAAGTTATGTTCATGCTCTCCATATGCTATTTGGATTCAGTTGTTGCCTAGCGGGCTATTTTGATTCATGCTTTGAGCCAACACCTATCTCTATCAAGTTGTTGTCAAGTGATGTATTCATCCTCCTTGGCTATGTATTGAGACTCTTTACACTTGCTCAATCAGTTATATAGTAGTTCTCTTCCATTATCTTTGAAACCTACTATATACATGATAGATATGCCTATTGGATGTATCCCTCTCTAACACATTGAGTTTAACAATTCTTGATATTGGTTGCATGCTCAATGACTACTAGTGGTTTGTACATATCTCACTTCTTGTAAGTTATACTTGGCAATTGTTGGCAAATTGGATTCTTTAAGTTGATTGCTCACACTTGGCTTTGGCTTTACTATTATCACTATTTTTAACTTGTTGTAATCGCAGATTTATGCATTACCTATGAGAGCAGATGCTTTCACTTTACCATCATTTACTAGCAATGTTTAATGGACAGCCCTACTCTTTGCTAATTTCATTTGTTTAAACATTGTCTTAGTCTCAATTTTGTTATTATTTTCAAAAGTTTGTCCATCTTGGATTGTGCTTTCATTAATTGCATTATGTGTGGTGCGTCAAATGATAGTGCTATCTACAACATTGACAAGTTGGATAGCACAAACTATAGCTATTAAAATGTACAAATCTGGCATGTTCAGAGCAAAAATTGCATATTAAGCCATTGAGACATGAGGGTGTGAAGCCCGAATGCTTTAATCCAGAGGATTGGGCTAAATTGGATGAGTTATGTAAATCCACAATCATTTTGTCACTCTCTTAGTAGGTCTTCTATAATGTTGTCTCTAAAGGACAAACCCCCTAACAAGGGAGAAGATCCACAATATCTATGGTAAGCAAAGTCATGCTTTATAGATGTAGTGGCTAAAGCAACTCATGGACCTTCGTATGAAGGAGGGGACTTCTATGTCATCTACCTAAATGAGTTTCATTTTATTTTCAACCACTCGTCTTTTCAAAGGATTGACTTTAAGGAGAATCTTCCACCATTGTTCTTGTTACTGATTACATTGCATGAGTCATGGACACATTTTGTATTCCTACTACATGTGCAAATATGCCTGCTAATGGGCTGAAATTGGAGGATGTAGGGGGTGCACTATTGAATGAAGAGGTTAATGAAAAGATTGTTGATGCTTTCCATAGTTATCATGCTTTGACAGTGAGAGGCAATAATAGTAAGAGTGGTAATACTTGTTATCGGAGAGACTCTCGACAGTCTTTTTCTCAATCACATGGATAGTATTGTAGTAAGTCACGTGGCCATAAGTCCACATTAACTTGTCATTATTGTGAAAAACATGGTCATATTCATCCACAATGTCATAAAATGTGTGATAACAAGTGCAAGGAAAAGGGAAAGGGAAAAGTGCAGGGAAAGAATGATGATTACAGCATTGTCCCTAGCAAGTCTAGCATCAAGATTAAAGAGATTAATGTTGTGCAAACTAATTTTAATGATGATTACATACTTGGTTTCTTCTCTTTATGTTTCACAATTGATTAATGCCTCATTCACCTATGCTCAATGTTGGCTGATTCATTCAGAGGCTTCATTTCATGTTACCCCTCATCGAGAGTGGTTCCACTCGTATCACAACATGATAGGAACTATCAGATTGGGTAATGACTTGGCATTGGATATTATTGGTATTGGAGATATCCATGTACAATTTCCTTCAAACTATCTATTTACTTTGCATGATGTATGCCATGTTTTAGCTCTAACTAAAAGTCTACTTTCTACTTGACAATTGGATTATACAGGTTATGCTATATCTTTTGGTGATTCCTCATGGAATATTACTCATGGAAATCTTGTATTGGCACAAGGTGTTAAGTCTGACACTCTTTATCCCTTATTTGCATCTGGGTCTATCAACCATGTTTTAGCAATGGCTATAGTACCACATCTATCGTAATGGCATCGTCACATTGGACATATGTCATTAAAGGGAATAAAAATGCTTACCCATTTGCAATATCTTCCATCCCTTGACTATATAAGTATTTTGATTCTTGTGATCATTGTCTGTATAGTAGAAAAACTCATAGTTTGCATAAGAAGTCTAGCATTATGTACATGGATGAGCATCCAGCTCTTATTCACTCTAATGTTTATGGACCTATGCCCTACAGGCCATTAGGTGGTGTAAAGTATTCCATTACTTTCATTCATGACAACTCACATAAGATCTTGCATATCCCATAAAGTAGAAATCGAAAGTCTTGGCTACATTTTAGTATTGGCTTGCTCTTGTTGAGAACTAGTCTAGGTATAGGCTAAAATGCCTCTAATTTGACAATGGGGATAAGTATGTATCTAAAGCCTTTTGAGAAATTTTGTGATGAGAGGAAAATTGAGTGTCAATCAATTGCTCTATATACCCCATCCTAGAATGATATGGCCATTTGCATGAATAGGATGATTCAAGAGCAAGTCCATAGTTTGCTTAGCCAAGTATGCTTACCATAATACTTTTGGACTGAGACAACTACTACTCTCTCCTCATTAAGAGCACATTTTCTTTAAGTGGGAGTTTTTAGGGATAAAGCGGCATGTGCTTATGCCACCCGTATATTACTATACTGATAGTGCCCTCACACTTGTACACTACAGGTAGCGGGTGTACATCATTGTCACTTCATTCTTTATTCTTCAATGACATTTCAATAAGGAAAGGCTGGTCACATATTGTGATTGTTGGAGTTCCCTCATCTTGAGTCTCTCTCTCTTGCTCTCTTGCTCCATAGCTCACTTCTCCATTGATTCTACTTACTCGCGCTCTCACTCGGGCTTTTTTCTTCATGAATCCAAACTATCAAACTTATGGTACCACTCCCTAAGTGTTTGCTTAAGCCCATGAAGACTCTTCTTCAATTTTCACACTAGATATTCCCTATTTCTTTCCACAAAGCCCTTAGAGTGCTGCATATAAATGTCCTCATGCAAGTCTCCATGTAGAAAAGCCATCTTAATATCCATCTAATAAATATTCAAATTCAACTAAGAAACCAAGGCTAAGACCAAACGTAGAGTAGTCATCTTGACCATAGGAGATAAGATCTCATCAAAATCAACTCTCTTTTTCTACTTAAAGCCCTTAGCAACTAATCTGGCCTTATATGCTAGCTTAGAGTGACCCAAGAGTACTCTTCATCTTGTACATCCACTTGTATCGTAATGCATGCTTTGCATTAGGCAAGGAAACTAAGTCCCATGTACGGTTCTTTTGTAAACGAATCAAACTCAAACTACATAGTCCTCTCCCAAGAATGAGAATCACCTCCACACATACCCTTCTCATAGTTTAGATAAGTGGCTCAACAGAATCTATCACCACCATGACATAGTCCATAGAGGGTTCACAGTGATTAGAATGACGTAAAGCTCTAGCAAAGCATCTCAAAACTGGTCGTGGTACGTGTACGACCTATCCTCTTTGTCGAACATCATGATTCTACACAACAAGTGGATCCTAGGCCATTGCATTATCAATAACTACAACAGATTGTCTCAATGGGACTAGCTATACTATGATAGAAGGCTCCTCTTGAAAGATCACCCTATGTGCCTCAATCGCCTACTCTTGTCTCATATACACCTTACCCTTATGGAAAATAACATCATGGCTACCGATAACCTTCCAAGCCTACATATCCCAAAGATGATTGCCCATTTGAAGACTCACAAGTATGCATAGGAGGGAGATTTGGATGACCCATGTAACTTCACCTCACATCAAACTCAAAAAGAGCACAACCTTTTGGGTTGTGCCTAGGCCAACAACCCATGTGATTTATGGGCCTAAATGAATGGAGTTTATTTTTATTAACTCTCAAACATCTATTTATCATGCACTTTTTAGGGGCTCAATACAAAAATAACCTCCTATTAAGGAATGAACAAGGAGCAATAGGAGGAGAACATGAGAGACTATATCCAAGGTCACTAGTTTGTACAAAAGGATTCAAATAATAGAAAGACCTAATGCCAAGATAGTGACCAAGAGTTTGATCAAGGGCATCCAAGATGAAAGAATCTACAAGGCTATGGCTAGTAATTTGGTTCTAGACTAATCTAACATCAATAGCATACTAGATGAGTCCATTAGAATAGATAGTCTCCATCGAAAGAGAAGTAGAGACAAAAAGGAAGAGGTAAGAATTCAAGATACCTAGCCTAGTAGAAGTAGCATATACAACTCAACATTACTCAAGATATTTTGACTACCTTCAAACAATAATAAATGAAAGCTCTCAAAACTCAGGAAAAATTTTAAGCAACCAAGGATATATATGGAACCAATAATGCATACATTGTGGTGGAGGTCACCTATCATCAAAGCATCCTAGACCTAGTTGATCATACATGAACAAATGTCACTTTATCCATGAGGTAGCTTATTGTAGAGCCCCAAGAAGGATCCCAAGTCCCTTATCTTGCTCTATATGCCGAAGTTGGATTCTAGAAACAAAATAGAGGTCCTTTCTATGCCAACCTTACTTGACCAAAGATTGTTGTTCCAAGATCAAAAAGTAATCCCCCAAAGATACCAAGACCTACAGGTCCAATTATAACTCACCCTCTAGGTGACATTCTTGTGCACTATTAGTTGAATGGATGTGAGAGGGAAATGACCCAAACCCATGAGCTATTAAAATCACGAAAACTACCACCAATCTCATGACTTGTCAAAAAAGTGTCCACAAAAGCAAAAATCTCCCATGAACAATACCCTTCAATGCCATCAAGTCTCTTCATAATTGAGAGAATCAATAACAAGGACACCATCTTGATTCGAATAAATGCCATTACAAGAGCTTAAAGCAAGAAAGGAGTCATCAATATCCATATCCCTTCAACTATTATTAGATTGGCGATCAAAAAAAAAGATCTCAAAGAAGAGAAAGAAGCGTGGAAAAAAAAAACTACTTTAAAAAGCAACAGACTCACAATGCTCCCAAAAAATGCAGTCGCTCTTATAAAGCAAAGAGCACAACTACTACACCCAACACTAAAAAGGCAATTAACATGAAAGTAGGTGAATATCCTAACCTACAACATTAACTAGAAGTGATCACCAAGCACGAGATAAAGGAAGCATAAACTACAAAAGTAGGGGGTAGCAAGAGGTATGCATGCACTTGGCTTGTCCAACAACTCCATCATTGTCAGCCCCCATTAGTCCTAACACCTTTGGGACACCTACATCGAATCCACCTAACCAAGAGGAACCCCAAGGCATGCCCTCACTATTTCATCACTCTACAACCCAACAATTAGGAACTTCTAATTCAATGAGATAGATCCAAGCTTTAGTGAAACCTTAGCCTCAACCACTGTAATAGTTCACCTAGGAGCCTTATTGAAGGGGGATCCAGATCTTTGGAGAGACTTCAAAACTTGGGTCAAAGAAATTGAAGTATGTACAACCAAAATAGCTCCATAAGAGCCTCTCAACAATGAGGGATCCCCAACCTAACTGCAACTCTAACATTAGAAGCACTAAGAGTAAGTAAATTTTCTGAGTACGAATTGAATGTTATTTGCATCCCCCCATTGGAAACCTTGAGTGACTTAATAAGAAGAGAAGTCATCTCCACCAAAGCTAGAATTAGTATTGTTAATTAAGCTATTATCAAATCTTGAGAGAATCCACCTATCAAGAGTGTACACTTCATTCTGATTGTGGCTAATGGATTTTGAAGTTGACGTAGGCTTAGGGGAAACCTTCCTATCAAGAGTGTACACCTCAATTTGATCGCAGCCAATGGGCTTGAAGTTCACCTATTGGGTGTTCTAAAAGATTGGCCCATTAAGATTGCCAACGTCAATGCCTTGATTTATTACTAGAATACCATTGAATGCAAAACATAAGATTAATTGAGGACTACGGCAACAAACTTGTTTTCTTGGGAAATAAGAAGAATCCAATAAGGAAAAAAAAAAAGAAGAGCTAACAAGACGACTTTAATAGGTTTGGATGCCATTTTTAGCATGCTTAGAGAATATACGAATTGTTTCATGTGCCAAAACCACTCAATTAGTATGTCTCTTGTCCTAAAGATGAGTAGAATTGGATGCATATCCTTGCAATCGTAGACCCACTATTCACGAAAGAGGTAAAGTCCCATGAGGCTTATGAGATAACAAGTCAAAAGGAAGCAAAAGAGTCCATTGTGCATTGCTCAAACCATAGATGGATTCAATCTCAGTGCAAGAGTTCATGATGAACCCCAAATCATTGAAATAACTAAGGGTAGGTAAATGAATTTCAAACTACCGATAAAAAACTAGAGCTTCAAAGGATACTAGGTTAACAGTGATGGTGCCTAAAAGATAATCGTAAAGTGAACTCATCAATATTCAAAGAATTGTTAGAGAGGTCTGTTTAGCAAGGAACCAAGCTACATCATATATTGATTGACTATCATAATGACCTAGCAACAAACCTTATGAAAAGTAAAGACTCAAATGAAGAATACAATAGCAAATTAGAAGAAACGTTAGAATGCAAGTGTAATGAATCCACTATTATTCAAATAAAAGCACATGGTTGAACAAATCCTTGCAGGCCCTAAACCCTCAAAGGTTGAAGGTTTGCTAGTTGATGCTATTGTAGTTAGGATTAATTCACAAAAGGAATGGTTAGAATATTTGGAGGTCTTAGACACTAAGTCACAAGGTACAAGCCTACAAACCTCATTCCTACCTTCAAAGTCCTTCCCATTGAGAGGCCGCTACATAGCATACACAATCATTACATAGATAGAAACCAAAATGTCTATGTTTTCCTCTCCTTTGCAAAGCCTATTATTACAAAAAGGCCCTTTTATGTCTATTATTGTTTCTACTATTCATCTACTCACACCTTACTAATTATGTAATAATTGACATATGCATAATGTAACTATATAGATACTTGCATATATACACACATTTACCATATAACAAACTTGCATGCCTACATAGATATACACAATTACTGTATGTATATTGTCTTGGTATCTTTATCCACGCATATTGCATACATATGAGATACAATATACCAAATTTTATACATCCATGCACCCTCACACATGCACATAGAGCTACTTGACGGGGTAAATTTGCTATGCCAAATTGATATAATCCAATGGAGCTGCAAATGGCATTAATGCATGGATTATCATTCAACTTCCGTAATAAAAACCTTAAAATTGCTTGTGTGAGCTTCATGTTGTATTGGATTAGACACAGTTTTGGATGCGAATAGATTGGTGCCTCGGAGGATGCGGGGCGTAGGGATCAGACTCACACACCCGTTGAACACAATCCACTACACCACGACCCTGTTGGTGGATTCAACACATTTTTGAAACTCCGTCCAAATTTTAAGATGTTCATTGTTGCTTGAAATTCATACCTATTGCACTCCAAATATACCAACCAAGGTGCCTGTCATGATCCATCTGGTACTCTGGCGGTTTGCATGTTGAATCAACTACGTTACAAAACGAAGTTGAAAGACCTCACGAGGAAGAAAGAATGTCAGACTGCATTAGTTTACACCTTCCAAAAAAGGGAATATAAAAGTCCTTCCTCAACAATCTTCTATCCATATTATCTCAAGAAGCTCATTGTACAAACTGTGCGACGACGACATTTGTCATGATCAAAAGACTCCTCGGCAAGTCGGATTACAGGGATAGGGGCAATCGATGTCCTTTGGAACGGCTCCTCTTCCAAATGCCCAGAGTCCCGTTGCATCGATAATCGACTGCAGCATACAACACTCCTTGTCAGACCACCGTTTCCGTATCAGGTTGGATATGGCTAACCTTAGATTAGCAAAGTACAATCATATATTGAACTTCTTAGAATGTGCTCACTGCTTGTTTCGCATCGAGGCACCAAAGCAAGTTTCACTGGTAAGAAAGATTAAAGCGACTTGTGGTTTCTCAGGCAGCAGAAAATGGGTAAACCCCCAAAAAACCTAACAAAACCACAACATCAAACACATTTTTTTAACTTTATCCATAGACTTGAGAACCGATTATGCTATGCCTCCGACCAAGAGATGGTCATGATTCAACCGGATACTGAAACTTCCTTTCATCGTGTTAACTGTTGTGTAATTTGCCATCGATCACCAATTCGCAGCCAGAAAATACCGGTCTCATTCACCTCCTATGGTAGACTGGCCTTGGGCGTATCTCGGGGTTACAAAATGCTTTTAATATTTGATTCAACTACAAGCATCCATGGTCATATTGGTAAAGTACAAGGATTGTTCCTGTAGCGAGTGGGTTCTATGGTTTTCTCCTACAAGCGCATGGATGGGGCTACTGTATTGGATGTGAAGCTTAATACAAACAACTTTATGTTTAACTCTGTTGCAAGCTTTGTGTGCACTCGGGCAACTCACCTGGATAGATAATGCCAAAGCTTCTTAAGAGGAGGCTGGGATTTGCATGTCAACACTCAAAAATCCATACATCTAGGTGGCATGTTTTGAATGCTACCCAAGAATTCCAAATTTTACATTCCTTTTTGCTTTCCTCTGATGAATTCTTGGCAGGAGATCCTATCATGTACTAGTTGGCATGATTCTCGCTAAACAGGATGCAAACTTTATTTGGCCCAAGTTTTTCGTTACTTTTGGACTGTTTGATTGGCCAGAAACGAGATCCTTGCACGACAGACTCATCAAGATGGTGGGCTTGTATTTGAGGACAATCCAAGATGTGATGACGGTTCATAGGCAATCCAAAACTGGGCATCCTTATTAATCCAACTAGAATACAAACTCTGTTTGGGCTAAGGTTTTGGTTATTCCTTCTGCTGCATCCGACAAGATACTGGGTTCCTAGGAATTGGAGATTGATGTCAACTAAGATATTCTGTGGCAGTACACTCTCCAACATGTTTGAATTCCTAGGCGTTACAGATTATTTGAACAAGAATAAAGGATCCAAAATGATAGCATGCTCGGCTGCTCAAACATGTGACTCTGTCACACATCAATGTCACACCAACAAGGTATGGGCTTTTGGAGAAATTCCACCAACTACCAATTTGCAACCAAAATATCCCCATCTATGTCGTCTTATGCAATGGTTTGATGACTAGAGTTTGGCAGATCTAGTCAAGAAGAAATGCTTTTATTTGATTCAGCTTTAGGTATTCATGGTCATATTTGTCAGGTTTGGGGACTATTGTTGTGACAAGTGGGTTCTTCCTTCATGGATGGAGATTATCCATTCCAGTACGCTCTCATGCTCAAGATCAGGCTCAAGCATGGTTCAAAGTGGTATTTGAGATTGTTTTCTTAGTTGTGTACATATGGCTTTTGTTTGCTAGCCAGATGGCCTCTTGTACTTCTGCTTTAATGTATCAGCCTTTACACAGAAAAATTTTGTTTTGGGTTTGAGGGGAGAGAGAGAGAGAGATTACGGTGTGATTTACTCTGGAGGGGCCATTCCACAAGAAGTCCGATTGTGATTGTGTGTGATAAAAACAAGATATGAGAAACAAGCCCCAATGGTCGAAGTTCTGGACTGGAGCCAAGGCGCTTAACATGTCCCTTCGAAAACCTGCAACCAAAAAAAAACAACACAAAATATCACTCATTGCAGCAATCGTGTCCAACAGCTTCCACAGGAGTGAAAAAACCCATACTTTTACCTTTGGAAATAAACCAAAAACAAATCAAAACAGCAATAATACATGTACAAAAGTCTCTATACATAAAAGTAAACAAATAAGCTACATTTGCAAGAACATAGCTGGCAACTAGACAAACAGGGTTCTTAAATGGCTTTTGCTATAATAGTGCAAGCCTGGATACTTTCTCTAGTGTTTGCATTCGACTTTACAGTTAGCAATGGCATCTAATTATCCAAAGGCCAGTTGCTTATTGCCCAAAGCATGTTGAGAGCTTTGATTCCTGGATTTGCTGCAACTTAGGCTCCCACTGTATCAGCACATGAAACTCTACTTTAACAGCAACTCACACAATAGGTCTGCCTATGCAATCCATACACATCTAGAGACATCAGCAACCATCAATGAGCTTACCGTGCTCATGGATCACCTAGAACTTGCTAATATTTGTATGGCTGTTCAAGGTGGTAGAATGCACAAAATGAGTAATGACAAATGAAATTGGAATCAAGTGTGGATGACAATACTGTGATACAATTTCAGATTCAGTTCTGTTAATTAAAAGGGTCTGTGCTGCAAGACAAAGGGACAGATCTGTATGAGACTTTTATATGCTGACGTGAATTCCTGACCAATGTTGTATATAATTCATTTTGATTTCACATTTGCTGGAGTTTCCATATGAAGAAAGAGTTCGAAAAGCCTAGTAGGGCAAAATTATGTAACCTGACCTTGCAAAACAGCCAGTTCGCTCTCAGAACAATTTGAAGGATTTTCTTTGCACAGCAGCCATGTTCCGCCTTCATCTTCTGAAGGCGGGACAAGCCCAGTGCGAATCTGAAAAAGTATAACTTCACATTTCAGTATAAAAACAGGTTTGAGTGATGAAATCAACTTGGACTGAATAAATAACGAATATCTGACCTGATATGTGTCATAAGCTGATTGTAAAATGAATGTGGGAGGCTTGATAAAATTGAGAAAGTACTGTGGGAAAAAGCACTGTTTTCCAAAAAAGAAGAGGCTCAGCCAAGTCCAACCTTTTAGTTAAAACTGGTCCTTATATCCTATAAGTCTTCTATTCCAGCAGCAGTTTATCTTATGATGCTTTTGCACTCAAACATGTAAGTAGCAAAACCAACTAAATTCTATGCTTATGTAGATTATCGCATCTCAAAGACCGAAAGCTCAGACTTAACACGATTTTCAGTGGGAGTTGCAGAATGCCAATGCTGAGCAACCACTACATCTAGAATAAATTCACTATCCAACCATGAACTCGTAAGGGAAAAGAATATAACCCATATCAAATGTGCAAGGACTCCTAAGAGCCTAGAATTACTTAGCTTTAACTTGCTGAAAGGAAGTGCATCAGCCTTTAGTATGTCTATGATTGTTGAACAGCTTCTGAGGGTGGAGTAGAGGGACAAAGAGCTGCAGAAAAGTGCCTCATTCTTTCAAGCTGTATTAAAGACCAAGTGCACTACACATCACGGATGCTCTATAGAAATGCCTTGCTGAGGCCTACAAACATATAAGTAGAGGTTTCCAACTAGCTATTACATTTCAATTGCAGTTTATTTGAACTCCAGTTCATTGTTGCAGCTTATCCTAAGCATTTGCAATCAACCTCATACCTCACAAAACTGGATAAGCATACTCCCTTTGTGTAAGTCAACAGGCAATGCTTTGAAGTATCTCAAACTGGGAAAAGCAGTTTATTTGCAGTCAAGCTCACTGTTGCAGCTTAACCTGAGCATTAGCAAGCTAGATCATCGTACTCCATTTTTTGTTAGCAGATCAATGTGGCTGATGTAATCCTACTGCAACCCAGTGGATATGTGGGGTAAACTCATAAGCAGTGCTTTAAGGTAATCCAAACTGGGCAACCTACACGGGATTCCAAGGCATGTGCGAACAGTCATAATCTATGCATGCGCACACATGACAAAAACATGGGAAAGCACAGTATGAAAATATCAACATCACAGGTGAAGTACAATGGTTTTTTGTAAAGAAGCACGAAAGAAAGAAAGAGATTGAAAAGATGATGACCCGATGAAGACCCAAAATGAACATGATTCTGTGCCATTCATATTGTTCACAAAGCCAAAAATGAGGTCCTTTGAAAACAGTAAGAGAACTCTAAATGACAAGATGGGAATCTACCAAGGAGCTAAAGGGATTTACCACATCGACCAAAGAGCTATAAGAATTTGCCAGTCTTTTGTGATGCCCAATTATTCAATACTGAGCATGAATAGTGAAGGTTTGAAGAAGGCGATGCATGTCTTCCAAGGGTACTCTGCATCTCATATGCTTTGCAATGTTTCTTTTTTGTTTAGGGAACAGCTTAAACATTGGCACACCTCCCACTAAACATCTTGTTTCAAAGGAGATTCTGAATTCAAAGGTCTCACATCTGCTAGGTTGTAGATCTGGTCAATGGCATACTTTACTAAAAAGATCATGAATACAAGGTGGTTAAAGCAAGCCTTTATATGCCATTTTGGCCAAAAGTGTCATTCAAACATTCATTAGGGGAAGCACCCAAAAAAGGCCTTTAGCTTAGGAGTTAATCACTTTTTTAAGCTAGTGGACTATGATGCAAACCAATGGGATGGTGTGCACATTTTAACCACTCCCTTTTCCACTTTGGCCCACAAATGTGGCTTTGTTCAGAAAGATAGTGGTTTTTCCAATTTAAAATTCTAAAACATGGGTCATGGGCTGACAAGTTTTAGAGGGATTTTTATGGGCTGACAAGTTTTAGAGGGATTTTTGAAATTGAAATCAAAAAATCGTCTTTTAATGATCCAAAAGTCAACGCCCACATGCACAAAAGGAGGAGATCTTGTCACATGTAAAGGGGCTTGAAGATTGCATGTATGGGGGGGTCAAGCAATGTAAAAAGCGCTAACGTGCACCACCCTTTTAGGCCGAAATTCAATTTTCTAACGCCATCCCCAGCTCACACATATGGAGGATTTGAACTCTACACCTCTAGCTCCTAGGCCCTTGGCCCTTGGCCCTAGGCCTAGGCTAAGGGCCAATCTTGTTAAGCCACCTCACAAAAATTGTTAATAACAGAATTTTGTGCTTTTCTTTTCCCCTTCTTAACAAAAACAACCCATGGTTTTGCATAACACCTCCTTTGCCCTCATCATTGCATTCAAGCCACTTAAGATTTGAGATTATAAAAAGTAATCCTTCCCCAATCCATTTCTTACGAGGCCCTTTTTGAGTCCATATTTTCCCTAATGAATAGCTCTCACGAACGAATACTATCCAATATTGCAATTTGTGTTGAATTTGACAAATTTCGCAATTTGTGGTAAGAACTAAGCAAAGCTGTTGACTCAATGCCCCTACTAGTTCCCTGGCCTTGCTCCAAATAAGCTTGTTATGCATCCGAAGCCCATAGCTTCTCGAGAATCTTTTGTGGACCAATAAAGATTTGGCTCGATGGTCTCTAACCTGATTGGCTCAATCTCCTTTGTAGTTTTGGTACTAGACTTTGATCTACAATTTGATCTTTTTCTCCGTTTCTTTGCTTTGGGTGAGAGTTGGGGTATGGTCACTAGAGGTGGCAACACAGGTGATTTAGGCAACTAGATCCATAGATTTCCCACATAGTACCCTTGAGCACATAGCAACATTTTGAAGATCCATTGTGGCATTGTGCTAACTCTTTGTCAATGTTTGTGGTGGTATTCCCAAGATCTCTATTTCCTACTATGTGTCAATCTTCTCCTAGTAGCCTTCAAGGTTGTGCTATAGCTTTTAGTAGCCTTGGCTCTTGATTCTAGTCAAGAGAATTCCTACTAAGCGATACTTGCTTTTGCAGAAAAGTAAGAGAATATACATTGGTATCCATAACCTCAGTTACTGTCCATATATGATAGCACCAAGTGACAAGTGTTAGAGATTCAGTCATCCCCTGGAGAGGCACAAGCAGTGTATTGTTATGCAATCAGTACTCTTAGGCATATATACGCATTTCCTAGATCAAGTCGGACAATTCCATGCAATCATGAGTTGATTTCTAGCAATTCCAAGCAGTTGGGCAGGCCAAACTGGATGCATAGCATGCCACATGGCATGCACATTATTTACGCAGCATTTATTATTATTATTTTATCGCTTCAATGGTTTTCATGTAGCAATCAGCCAGTTTTTAACTGACCAGCATATCTATAGGTTGGCTTGCCCTAGTCATTTCTCACTTGTTTTTCAACTGGAGAGAGATCTTCTAGCAGAGATACACTCGACAGCCCGTTGGACGTATCTCTCTCCTTTATTTCAGCATTCGTTCACTGCAGATTTCTGCGTTCTATCTCTTTCTCTTTCTCTCTTCTCTCCGTGTTCATTTTCTTTCAATCCAGTCATGCACTTACGCATTCCCTGCACTCTAACATGGTATCAAAGCAACATTGAAAGGTTGATTGATTGTGGACAGACCTGAAGAGGAGATTTTAGTGCCACAAAAGTTTGTGATTTCAAGGTTTGAGGTGCATTTTCAGCCTTTTAGTGCAAATTTTGTATTTTCAACGCCTTTGGTGTAGAAACAAGTTTGAGATGAGCGGAGGAAGCCCTAGCAAGCTGCATTTTTGGCATCAAAGAGGACTACCCTTCTTTTTGTGCGGGTTATTCAAGTAACAATGTCTTCCAAGCTCAACATGAAGTTTTAGGCTATTATGGACCATAAGGACCCCATGTTACCAACTCTTCCTCAAGATTTGAAGCTCAATGGGGAGAATTACCACATCCAATGGGTAATGATGCTTGCCATCTTGAAGTCTTGACTCCAATGATTTGGAAGAGCTCATGATCGAGGCCAAGATTTCTTCTAATGAGAAAGCTGAGTTGGCAAATGTATAGGCACATTGGGACAAACTAAACGCCCAAGTCTAATCATTCCTATTTCTCTCTTGCACTCCGGACATGATAGCCCATATAGAGCATTTGACCCATTATTGCTCGAAAGAGATGGCTAGAATTAGATCAGTTGTACAATCAAACTGTGATGAAGTGGATGTCTCTAGATGTATAGATGCGGACGTTGTACCTGTCCAAGTCCACTCCCATGTGGGAGCATGTGAATAAGCTTTGGCAATTGCAGATGCAAGTTCAGAATGCAAGGAAGGCGATTATCTCAAGGGCATGGCAATAACTCTTCTTTTGCGGTTACTGCCCCAATTTAGTGCACTCTACTCCACCTTGATTGCTTTAGGGTGGATAGATACTCTTAAATGAGAGGAGTTGGTTCCGATGGTCTTGGATCATGAGGAACAACTCAAAGGACAGAACATTCCCAAGTCAAAGGTATTGACAAGTCAGTCCTCTCAATAGAAGGGAAAGAACAACAACAAGGAGGATGAGAAGACCAAGTAAGATAAAGCCAAGGAGTCTACTTGTCACATTTGTGGCAAGAAGGATTGCCCAGATGAGGACAAGGACACCAAGAAGGAGAAATCTACAAAGGACTCAAGAGCAATGGCTACCCCTTCATCAGCCGCCTTTCTCCATTTGGAGGTGATTGAGGATTTCACACCGGCGGCGACTAATGTAGTGATGTATGGGTAAATTCTCATTGGTGACAATTCTTCAATCCTTAATAAAGACAAAGGTGATATACAACTGATTCCATGGGCAAGGTGGTGCTCACACATCTATGTGTTAGGTTTGGGATATCTTCTTTCACTAAGCAAGATTTGTGCTCTTGGCCTTACAATTGTTGAGTTTAATAATAAGGACTCCTTCCAAGTTGTTAATGGATATTCTCGACAGGTTGTACAGTCTACAAGATGCGGGCTTCATCAGCCTTTACTTCTTTCTTCTTAGACATAGACCGATCTATGGCATGTTCAATTCAATCATGTCAATTGAGGTCATCTTATTTGTGGATTGCTGGAGATTGGGGTGAGCCACCCACCATATATGTCTTGCATTCATGGCAAGTAGCATAGAGATGCGATTCCCAACAAAGATTCGCGTAGGGCAAACAACCCCTTGGAGTCTGTTTTGATGGACTTAAGTGGACAAATGAGGACGAAGTCCCGTAAGGGAAGTTTATACTTTATGCTCATTGTTGATGATTTTAGCATAATAGCATGGGCGTACTTCTTGGAGATGAAGTTTGAAGCATTCTCACACTTTAAGGATTGGTTAATCTTTGAGGAGAACAAGCCTAGTAGGAAACTCAAGACCTTGCGATCCGACAAAGAAGGGGAGTTTGTCTCCAATGAGCTAGCCAAGTTTTGTGCAAATCGTGGCATTCACCAAGACTTTGCCAACACGAACACACCTTAGGAAAATGGCATATTGGAGCAGGAAAGAATCGCAATGTGATCAAGATGGCACAACTATGATGGAGTATCAACAAACACCCAAGTGTCTATGGGCTGAAGCAGTGGCCACCATTGTCCACACCCTTAATCGATCTCCTACATCGGCCATAGCTGGTATGACACCTTTTAAGGCTTACTTTGGTCAAAAGCTAGATATTTCTTACTTCAAGGTATTCGAGTGCGATGCCTATGTTCACATCCCAAAGAAACAAAGGAACAAGTTTGAGCTGGCTTCCAAAAGGCAAGTATTCATCCGCTTCCAACTGCATAGGATAGTGCTAAGCATCTTGTATTTAGAGATCTGGTGATAGTTGGGGGCTAGACACCTAAGTCAGTGCCCTTGGAGCCTATGGCCCTTGAGACTCCACCATCAATGGAGGATAAGCTTGCTTCCCCACCAAATTCACCCATTGAGTTGATACCACTGGATGTTCCAAAGACTTCATCAAAGGCAAAGCGATGAGTAAGGTACTGCTCTCCTCCTCATTCGGCATGTGATACACTCCATGATGCAAGGATTGAGGAAGATTCTAAGGAGTAACAGCCATAAGATGGACCACAACGATCCCGAAGAAACCAAGCATACTCCACCAAGCTTGTTTGTACTAATTACTTTTTTATATCTCATGCCATACAAGATAGAAAGCCCACCTTCATGAAGGAGGCTTTGCAGTCAAAGCATTGGAAGAAGGCTATGGTGTAGGAGTTGGATGCTATTGAGTAGAATGGCACTTGGGATCTTATGCTCACTTGCTTATTTTAAAGAAATCTTGTGATTATTGAAGTGAAGATTGTTGCAATATCAGAGTGAGAGCAAGAGAGAGTGTGCACAAGATGGAGAGAGAGAGAGCACAAGTACAAGAAGAAGATCTTGCTTAATGAGTTGTTTACAAGTACAACTCGTACACTCTCCTCTACATTGAGAGTGACCTCTAAGATGTTTAAACAGCCTTTGGATGGCTAGGGTTAGGGTTTTCCCCTACCCTCCAATTCATTCACACCTAGCTATTCTTATCCACCCTTGCATACATAAGGTTCACATGCCTCTCTCTCCCCCCTCAATGCCAGAGTATCATTGGACTACAAGACATGGTAATGCCCCCCTCAAACAAAATGGGATGCCTTTATAAATCAGGCTACAAGAGTGCTTATAGTAGAGGATTTATAGATTTAAAAAAGTTAATCATCAGGTGGTTTGGAGACAAAGTCGGCATGTAAAGGCCATGCACAGCCCATCACACCACTCATTGGAAAGCTTCGATTGCATATACAAGGATATGTGGATAGCGAGAGTTCTTCATTGCTCCACTTGAGAGTTGTGATGTATTGCTTAGTATGCCATGGTAGCACTACATGCATGCAATGATTGATTCTCATGCAAAAAAGATCGCTATTCAACATAAGGGAAAGGTACTCACACTTGATGTAAAGTTGAAAGGTGAATCTATCCCTATTGTATTTGCAGCTGCCATTTCCAAAGTAATGAAAAAATTCTTTCAGCATACTTGGTTTTCACTAAGGATAAAGACAATAGTGAGAATGTTGGGAACATGTCTAAGTTAGAGAAGGATTGCATGTCATTTTTGAAAATATATGCTGATTGCCAAGCTACCCTTATCTACCCTTGCATATGTAGGGTTCACATGTCTATCTCTCAACAAAGATGAGGTAGCCACATCTCTTAAACAATGTGCACACATGTCACTGCAAGGTAAATTATCTTAGGTTGCTAGCCCACAAAAGATCAGGGTTGTAGCCCATTGTGATGATGAGTGAAACAATAATCATGATCCTGTTGCTTATGTTCAAAATGGAAATAGAGTTTGGGCTTACAAGAGGATACATCTATAGATGACTTGACTAGGATCCAGAAGAGTGGGGATGGAGAGATCCATCCACCACAATGCTCGAGACATTCCCTTCTACCAATACATGACCAGATGATGGACAAGGATTCAAATGAGTAGGATAAGGGCCATTCCAGCTACTTCACATCATTGTAAAGATAGGATATCACCCAACCTTGCTTGACAAAACATTTGAAGGAGACTAAAGGAGAGCTTTTAAGATAAGGAATTTACCCTCTTTGTTTGGCTTTCGGGCACATGGTAGGCACTTAGATTGGTTCAGCAAAGTTCTCATAGCATGCTCAAGGTGAGGTGTGACTAAGAAGACTCAAGATGCTAAATTTGGGACTCTTCTAGAGGACGAGAGGTCTATAGGGGAGCACGAAGGGGTATTTCTTTTCACATCGCACGCCACCAAATAAGAATCATTTGCACTCCCGACTTCACCTAGATGGGTTGAACACTGCATTGTTATAGATGGGAGCCCTTCACTTACAATGAGCCTATATACCAACATCACACTTTCACTTCAAAGACTCACTCATCTTTGGACAAAGATCATCCACACTCTCAAAGGCACAAGGGAAGATTGTATTGAGATTCAAACCCCATCAGAAGGAGGTGAGAGGCCTTTGTGGAAGTAGGAGCACAATGCCTCTAGTTCTATCTAAATTGGGGCATATTAGGAAGCCAAGAATTTAGGGTGTTGTCACTAAAACAATCTAGAAAGATTCTTGTTGTCACCAAAGCAATCTAGGAAGCCAAGAATCTAGATTGAATCTTTGTTTCTAGGCATAACTCTGCCACCTTATTCCATCCAACACTACACACTTCCAAACTAGTTATTTTCTGAGGCTTGTATTAGGCATTCACTCTTGAGAATGGCCAGCCTAGGTGGTATTTCATAAACCTAGAATGTTTTCCTCTGTTTTCTACTTCAGGAAGGATATCATTGAATGGATTTTAGTAAAACACTATTTTCTTAACAAAAGGAAAAAACAAGACATCCTTGTCCAAGGGGAAATCCACCATACAGTTCCAAAATGTAAACTCATGCTGCTGTTCATCAAAAAGGTGGAATGTAGTGAGAAAGTATTTGACCTCTTGATAGACCTAGTATGGACGTGACCCTACTGAGTCATACAACTCTGCCGTTGCATTCCCTAATAAAAGCCATTCTTCCACATAAAGCTTTAAGAAAAGCTAAGGAGCCCTTCAGTGTGAGGGGAACTCTCACTGTACTATGATGGAAAAAAGCATAAACCTCAAACTGTTGATCATCGAGAAGGTGGATCTTCTCACACACTACAGGTGGCATACACGGCAACCACACATCATCACTTTATTCTGTTATAACCTTGTTGCACAATGAAAGCCTTTATAAGCAGGTTTTTTTTTTTTTTTGGGGGGGAAGGGGGGGGGGGGGGGGGGCGGGGGCGCGCAGAGAGAGAGAGACACCTGCCCAGCATCTCTGACTGCTGTACATCCTTTTGGAAGGCTGTTACCTATGTTCTGCAAAACATCATAAAAGAGCTGTCAATAACAATATCTTTGTGGACGTTACTTGTAGTTGGACTGAACATAATACTTAGTGTATTCCTTGGAGGTCTTGTATAGCTCAAACCTAGGATAGGTGTTCTGTCTTAGAAAGAGAAACTTTGAAAACTTCAAGTCTAGAAACTTCATAGAATGCTTTCACCACACGTTACATCCTTATATTTCCCAACATGAAGAACAGTGGAAATGGATCTTTTTTTGAAAACTGCCATGAGGGTCAACAAAACAAATTGTGCAGCAGCTAATTGTTTCTCTGCTTTTACTAGACACTTAATAAAGAGGACATGGTCACAATGAATGTAGAGTTACCTGAAGATTTACAACTTTCCTAAAGTACGACTGCATTGAAGAACTCCCAGTAATGTCTGATCTGAAGAGAGCATCAGCAAAGTGAAGGTGAGCTGCTTTACCAGAAGCAATCATTTGAGACTGAAGCAGGCATAGTACTAAAGCTATGAGCACAAAGATAGCTGCTAAAATTTCATAGATGTAAGACATGGCATATAATGCGTTCGTAGGAGAGGAAGAAAAGGAAGAAGGGATTATGTTAACTACGGTAATCATGATGGGCCTCTCTGGAGTCTGAATCTCCTCTCTTGCCAATCTTTGACCTCTCCCTCTCCACTTTTTACTATTTCTTTACAATTCCCTTGTAATTTCAACTTATTGAGGAAGAGAAAAAGGGGGGATGTCCCGGGTCCCCACTAAGCCATCTTAAAGGTGTACAAATCATACTGCCTTTGCTTGCATATGTCTCTGGTAAAAGCATGCCTTTATAGAATATAATCTCAAAAAAATAATATAACATCGGCTATGATAGCTGCACTGTACTGAAAGTTGCCATTAGGAGAGGGTATAATGGCAACTGCAAACCAGAAGTGAGTCTGAGCCAAATGGAGCAAGAAAATCATGCAAACTCTCATGGGCCTCCGTCTCTCTCCCTTGCTTTCTCCCTCTGTTTCCCAGAAGTACTATAGCCAAATTTTGCTCTTATTTTGGTAGCTCGGGTTCAACCATGCATGCTCCCATTATTAAACTAATAGGACTGAGGACTCCCTTCAATACAAGACCAACTTTCCCAGACATTTTTTAAGAAAAAGCATCATAGCAAAATTTCTTGATAAACCAATGCCTCGCTCCTTTAATAGAAAAGGGTTTGTAGTGGACCATACATGTCAAGAAAGATCCCTCCATCACTTAAACACTTGACATCTACACCTTCATGAAGTAGTTCTTGTAAATCATTACAGTGTATCAGAGAAGCAAGACCGCCTGCTGATTCTCCTGAAAGAATGACCTACATAGACCAGCAGTTCTTGTTTGTTAGAGATCGGCTTCTATGTCCTAAGGACAAGCCTACCATGTGAATGTGACTTCATTGACTCATTACAGAATACTGAACAACAGATCCTCATTTTTCCCAAATTCAACAATCACTACTTTTAGTTGGCGTATACATGGTGACAAGCTTCTCTGCTTCAAGTGCAGAGTACACACCTGCACAGCATGAGACATGCCCTTTGTAAGGAGATCTGCAATGATTGCCTGCCATATTCGTTGTCCTCGAAAATAAACCATCTGTACCTGCACATGTAAGATTTCACAGCAATAAGCTCATGAGTGGCAGTACAGATGTGATCAATAAGGAATGCATCTCTCTCTGCTTCGTGCAAAGTACTTGAAAGAGACTCTAAAGCACCCAATACAAACCCTGCTTGTTCCAGGCATCTGTACAGATAATGGAACGTCTGCATTTCCACTAAAGGAACCTCCATCACAATATCTAACCTTTACTCTATTCCAGCTAAAAAAGTCTGAAAACAAATAACGAGATCTCTCCTTCAGCATAAGAATTGATGACTACATTATCAGAAACCTCTCCCATCCTTTTTTAAGCAAAGAAGAATCGACACACTCACAAGGATTTTCATCAGGCGAGCTACTTAGGATTCCCTGAAAAATTGTGCTATTCATAAAATGTGAAGATCCTAGAGACGTTAGGCTGCGTTCAGCACATGATACACCATCTGCACACCATGCTCCACCCTGCTTCAAACAAAATGTAGGTAAGGTCGATTTTACAAACTCAGCACAATAATCATGGCATGCACACTCAAACGGCCGCAATTAAAAGATATTTGCAAATAAGAGAAATAATCAATCCAGTCTCAGAGCCGTACCTGAAAAAGGATAATCCACTTGTCTACACCGAATCCAGTGCCTTGATCAAGATGATAGGCAGGTGCGCTTCCATCTAGACAAACTGTACCAAAATACACGCTTTTCTTAGAAAAAGGTTAATATTGCTCATGCCACTAATATCCGCATAATGCAATAGACTTGAGCAGCTGTCTACTGGCAATATGTACTAGTAAAATGAAGGCTCAATTAAACCTGCTCCCTTTTCAATTGCGGAAGGTACAAGCGTAAGCTCCACAGGAACGGGAGCCGCTAATCCTGCATGAAAGGTTGAAAACTGGTTAATTACTGACAATGATGAACTAATCTTTAATGAGATTGACAGCTAATGTATAACTCATGAATGAATTTCGTTATCTCTCTAGGCCTCTCAAGCGTGTATTGGTACCAGGTATCGAGCTCAAACGCAAGGCAGCAATACAGAAGAATAAGGACCAACATTGGCATGATAGACGCATGGTCGGAAAGGCTGGAAAGCTATGCCAGCACTGAGGCTTCAACGGTGTGAGGACAGGGAGGGCGTAATGGCATGATATTTGATTGAGCGAAGCGATAGTGACTATAAGAACTGCTGCAAGCAGCAGAAGGCCGACCAGCTCCGCTTCTCATGACCGACTGCTGGCGTAGAAGGGAAGGGAAAAGGGAGGAGAGCATCATCAAAGGATCCCGGGCATGTGCACAGAGAGAGAGAGAGAGAGAGAGAGAAGTGGCAGCATAAGGAGTGAGAAAGCTCACATGCAAATGCTGTAATGCGATGCGATCATCCAACGACCACTAGCTCTGCATATATATTAACAGGCCAAGTAAACGAAGTTAATGCCCTCTCTCTCTCTCTCTCTCTCTCTCTCTCTCTCTCTCTCTCTCACAGATATCATCCATTCATCATCTTCTCATCAGCAGCAAAGGAAACCCTCCCTGTATCCTTGAGTGCGGGTCTGCCATCATTCTTCCCATACAAATAATAATGCACCATCAAAAGGGAATTCAAGCTAATGCCCTGAATAGAAAAACGCACGATGAAGGTGGATCCATTGGCCCCGCAGCCCCGCTTCGCTGGAACCAGGAAAGAATCACAGCCCAACAAGAGTGAGCAATTTACTATGTCAAGTACAGTGGTCCTGCGGGAGACTCATCAAATCCTTCTTCGAACGTACTTCTTCGGCCAAAAAAACAAAAAGCTCCTCATGTAAAGCTGCCGCTTCGACAGGCGCAAGTGGCCGTGGGAGATTTAACTGGACTGCACAGTCGTCTAAAGGGAAGGCTTTACATGTTAGGCTTGAGAGTGCCATAACCAGTGCCAAAAGCAAACACCTTAAGGCTTAGGTATTGCAACACAAAAGCTTACCATGGTCATAACTTTTCTGACGTGGCAGCCATAGTTGAACTATTTCAGTCCCTAATAACCATGGTGAAATCCCATGTTTGCCCTGAAACCACAATCCAACTGCCGTGGTAAGAGCCATCTCTTGGATTTTGGTTGGTTGTGGACCATGGTAGTCCATGATGAAGTTAACTTTGTTTCTTGTTCACATGCACAAACTTTGTCTGTTTATTTACTACAATTAGACTTTTTGCCTCTACTGTGGTTGATCTTGAAGGCCTCATGTGCGCGGCATATCATAAGCTTCTAGAGAGCAATAAACGGTTTCTGTGCTTCTGCATATGAATAGTCTTTATGGGAGTGGTTGGAGATGACTTGATTAACCTTTGTGACTTGCAGGAATTACAAGACTTAGAGGACTTGGAAGATTAGGGGGGGCTTTAGTAATTGAAACTAAATGAAATTTTTGAGGATGTCAGTATATCAGCGATGGATTCGACGCCGTCCTGAACATCCTCTTGTCGCCTGTCGTGAAATTCATAAATTGAAGCTTTAATAAGCTTCTTATAAAGCTTATTACTAAGCTTTAATTCAAAGCTTTAAAACTTTTATGATATGGAGCTTACTTTCTCTGGTTGAAAAAAAACGACTTGAAGAAGAAGATGGCTACGTGGTCCTTCGCCTCCTCAGGCCGGTCCTTCGCGATCAGAGGATGGAGATAGGGGTTCTTGACCGCCAGGAACTCACCCGTATCAACCGTTCACGATGAAACTAACTGCAGAGCTCGATCATTCTAGGAGCTCCGCCTTCACGCAAGATGATAAAAGCGATTGGAAGCTCTCGATCTTAGCTTCGCTCTGATACCATTGGTGCACAGATCGGGTGCCGTAAGCACGCGTAGTGAGCATCAGAAGGTCCCCAAGAACAAAAGAACTCTACTTTTTGCACACAAATCAATGTAGAAAGCTTGCACGACATGAACAAGAGACCAATTGGGTGCAATCTCCCCCCATGCTTTGTGTGAGCGCTCCACAAAGCATGTATTTCATATATTAATCATCTTCAAGCTCAAATAATAGCCCAAATTACAGAATAGCACGCTTTTGGCTTTTGAGTTTGCTTTTGTGCCAAATAGAAATAAAGCTAATGGGCGCCCAAGAAGTCAGGCGTACCCAAATATAATGTCCAAATACAAATATCTAAATCGTGCACCCATGCGCATACAAAAATAATAAATAAATATCAAGCGCCTTGATAAATAAGCGCGACAAAATATAGGCGCTATGCCTAAGACATGCGTCCATCAAAATATTGATGATAATTTGAATACACGCTATTCTCCAATGCTTTCCACTGCCACCGCTGCTATCTCTACACATCAACTCAAGCATTCACAATCATTAGTAAAATAATACAATTAAACCGACAAAAGTGAATACCTAGCAGTCTTCAGCTACATAAATAAATTGGTTAGAAATCAATACTAGCCTTAATTTATCACGAGTGCGCACTCTAAACTCATAAATGTTTATTAATTAAATATGTATTTTGCGGAATCACCCGCTATGGAATCACCCATGTACACATAAAATTAACAAAACGCCCGAAAAGGATAGGCATCCCCATCGACTTCTCGCACAAAGAATCCACTTTGTGTATGAGCCCCGGTAATAAAATATTACGGAATCCACCGTAAAACCTCACGGAATCCACCGTGGAATATGCCTCCTGGCGTCAATTTCCAATTGCATTTTAGCTAGGTGGATTTGACATGCATAGATGCATCCTAGTCCATGAAATTATTGTGCGTAATGCAATACTTTTACGTGAAATCAAAATAGAAAAAAACCTGGACTTGTGGGCTCGAGGAAATATCCACGTGGATATTGGGAGAAGAACCTCCTGCAGGCACGCCTTGTGACTTTTTAGAGGCCATCATAGGCGTAATTATGGACTTCTGGTTTGCCTTTGCCCTTACGCGATCAGTGAATTTGCTCGCCTTGGTACACAGCCTCAAGATCTTGCCCTTCTCCCTCGTACGCAGGAGATCCCTTCTGAAGTGTGGATCCTTGAGAATACCGGCTTGTGGGATTTGGGCTTATGGGAGGCCTTGCAGGGTTGGAGCTTGGTTTGTGGAAATGGGGCTCCTACAAAGTTCTTGGGAATGGGGCTTCTATGAATGGAGTTTCGAAAATTGAGGCTTTATGAGGGGGTTCGCAAAAAGGGCTCTTGTGAATGGGGCTTGCAGGAATGGAGGCTTTAAGAGCTTCTTCTTTTTCTTTAAAAATCCCGGGGGCTAGGAATGGTTTTATGGGGGCCTTCTGGGAATGGGGGTTAAGGAAGCCCCCTTAGAAGCTTCCTAAAAGAAGCTTCTAGGAGCTTCTGGCTACGGACAGCAGCCACGTGGAAGAGGGAGGGGGTAATAACTTGGTGGAAGATGACGTCGTTCGGGACGGGGGAAGAAAGATGGACTTGACAAGGGGATGGCAGCGGCCTAATGGTCTATGGCAACCCAACACGGCAGAGCTGGCGGCGATAGCTGGCGGCCTGCGGCGAGCACAATGGCAGCTTCCTCCTCTTGCAGCGACAACAACAGCTTCCTCCCTGAGCTTCACGTAGCCTCTCCTCCTCTTGTTACCCCCCTAGGGGGGTTTTCATAGGTCAAGGGGAGGGAGAGGGAACCTCCACCATGTGGGCTGTGCATGCAGCCCACAACTCCCTCATGTAACCCACCTCTCCCACCTAGCCCATCCCCTTCCCTCAGCCACGCATCGGCTGGGGGAAAATTAGCAAAAAAATTTGCAATTAATTGCACATTATCCTCTTAACCCCCTCCCAAGAGGGTGTTTCCCTGCAATTTATGCGGTTTTGAACCCCCGGGCTCGGTTTGCCAATGCGGAGGTCTCGATTCCTCGCGTGCGGGTTACAGATTATACTGCCGGTAATTCCAATACAGAAAATAACATTTGCACGAGTTTCACGTGGTGTGCGGGAAGTCGGGTTTAGTAATATTTTTAAGCAAAAATATTACATTCTCTCCCCCTTGGAGGAATCGAGATGTCCTCATCTCGAGAGGAACCGGGGGTATTATTGGGGGTCGTAGGCTCTTGAGGATCTTGTATGGTCCACAATACCTTGGACTTAGCTTCTTGCAATCTCCTAAGGATAGGGAACTCTTCTTTAGGCGTATGTGAATGAAGACCATGTCTCCTTCGTCAAAGATTCTATCTTGACGTTGCAAATCCGCGTATGCCTTCTGTCTATCCTTGGCGGCTTGGATGTCCTATCTAATTGACTTCATTTGGTCATCCATCTCTTCCAGCATCTGCCTTAAAGCTTCAACCCTCAAGGTTGGATCTGAGAAGTTTAGGGGACTTTGACAGTCATGCCCATACAATGCTTGGAAAGGGGTCATCTGAATGCTTTGTTGGTAAGAAGCATTGTAGGCAAATTCAACCAAAGGCAAGTATTGAATCCACCTTTTTGGTTCACGGCAACAGTGTGCCCTTAGCATATCCTCGATGACTTGATTGACTCACTCCATTTGACCATCAGTTTGGGGATGGTAGGCTGTACTAAAACAGAGTTGAGTCCCAATGGCTTCAAAGATAGCTCTCCAGAAGTGTGATGTGAAGAGGGAATCACGATCACTAATGATTCTTATGGGCAACCCATGTAGCTTGAATATCTCCTTGATGAACAACCTTGCAATGTCTGAGGCTTTATAGTTTGTCTTAACAGAAATAAGGTGTGCAACCTTAGTAAGCATATCAACCACAACCATGATGGAGTTGTATTCTCCCTGAACTTGGGGTAGGCCAACAACAAAGTCCATACTGATGAATTCCCATTTCATTTAGGGAATGTCAAGTGGTTGCAACTTTCCTGGCATTTTGACATGTTCGGCTTTGATACGTTGACAAGATAAACACTCAGTGACATATTTGAGAACGTCACCTTTAAGCCTCTCCCAATAGTAGCTCTTTCTAACTGCATTGAGGACCTTGGCATAGCCAGGATGTCCTGAGAAAGGGGAATCATGAGCTTCCCATAGAAACAATAAAAAAGAAACTGGGAATGGCTTATAGAGTACTGAAAGCAGGATTGCAAATGCCGCCACAACCTAGTGGAGTTGGCCCAAGCCTGGAGGAGCAACACCATTATCTCCTATTGGGAGGCCTGACCTCGCAGGAAGTGGATACACTCGGGTTCATCGAAGAGGAGTAGCAAGAGCCAAGCCAGGAGAGGGAGGTGGATGTGAACTTTGGAATGGGATCACATGAGGAAGAGCTTGTCCCACCACCTCCTTCCTCGTGGCCTGAAGAGCAGCAATATGCAAACATCTCCGCAGAAAGAAAGGTGGCATTGAGGGAAAGAAGGAAACAAATGGTGGAGGACACAAGGAGAAAATGGAATGCCAAGGGAGTGAGGGTGCCTCATGCATCTATCCCACCATGCGAGGATGATGCCTCAGCAAGCTTCCACACTGACCTTGTAATTTGGAAGAGGCAATAAATGTCCACGAGCCCCTTCGACTTTAACTTCGAGTTCCCCACCACCATGCATACGGTTTTTCCCATCAAAGTGGTGGAGGAAGCGATTAGCATCGGAAGCAAGCTCGGTCAAAAATGGCTGGAGGAGAGAGAGCAGATTCCCACCTTATGGGCCATTAAAGATGCTAAATTTTGGCAGAATAAGGTTTTCGAAGTGCCAAAGTCAGTGGCTGGCTACGAATGTCAACCTAAATGGAGAAGAAGGGTCTGCAACTTCAACCTAGACACTTGGATGGCCTTTTGCGACATTCAACCCTTCGAGTGGAATGACCCAACCTTTATGCCTTACCTTTGAAGGGTGGGAGTGGATTTTGACTCCAGTGTCCACGGCTGCTATGACTTCCCTATAATCTATAATCCGCATTGTACTATATATGAAGAGGCCCTCGTCTTCACATCAGAGAACATGTATGATACTCTAATCCAATTCACTAACGAATTCTCTTCATGCCCTGACCCCACCTTTATTATTACTTGTAATTACCTTAGATTGCTTAGGATACTCCTTAGGCAAGACCCCACCCCGTAGGAGTGCGACCTTCCAGTACTCCATTTTGATCCTAACGCTATAGATAGTTGCGCAATGGCTTGACTAATGATGCGAGTTGCTCTATTACCTTCATTTTTCTTAGCCCTTCTAGAGGACATGAATGATATCCGCTTCACACGTTGCAATCATCCATTTCTCTCCATCACCACCCTTCAGATCCGCCTAAACCTCAAGGGGTGTCTCCAAAGCCGCCAGTTTCTTAACAAATCTATTAAGCTCCCTTCTCCACCTCACTCCGATGACAAAGATTAACTTCTGTCATGACTATGTAACTTTTAAAAAAATAGAAAAATAAGAAAAAGAAAAAGAAAAAGATATCACACGTAGACACCACAAGCTACACATCGATCACAGTCACTACACTTAGGGGTCCTCAAGTTAGGTGTATCCGATGGCCTCGGTCAGTTAGCTCCGTCCCTAACCCCCTAGCCTCATTTTGATTCCCCACTTCACGCTTAGGGCACATCAAGGATAAGACACACCCACGGAGGTACCACTCGCCTATGGGTAGACCTACCACCCTAAGCCCTCTCCACCACACCTCCCTTATGCACAAATTGGATCCTCAAGTGTGGGACACCACCACGGTGTCCCAGCTCCACAAGCACGGGCACCATGCACTCCATGATAAGGTAGAAACACCCCTTAGGTAGTGCACCTTTCTTTTCTTTCCAGGTACAAACAAAGGCCCCAACCACCAACTCTAGAGACCCCATCATCCATGCAATGCACTCCCCATCTTATGCAACGTGCCACCATGCAAGCACAACAAAGCAAGGGGCGGACACAATAACCCCAGTCAAAAAGTGAATGAAGAAGCTCATTTGGAACAACGTGAGACAACAAGCACGGAGGGCCAGCAGAGGGATCCCTCCAACGTGATATTCAATTTCAATCCCATAAATCCCTCCAGTAGGTCCATAAATCCCTCCAACACCAGGGCTCATTCCAAACTCAAGGACTTTTCAGTTCCACAAATCCCTCTAGCAGGTCCATAAATCCCTCCAACACCAGGGCTCATTCCAAACTCAAGGACCTTTCAGTTCCATAAATCCCTCCAGCAGGTCCATAAATCCCTCGAGCACACCAAGGCTCATTCCCATGGGCCTTTCAGTTCCATAAATCCCTCTAGCGCCAAGGCTCATTCCCAATGTAAGGGCCTTTCAGTTCCATAAATCCCTCTAACACCAAGGCTCATTCCAAATGCAAGGGCCTTTCAGTTCCATAAATCCCTCTAACACCAAGGCTCATTCCAAATGCAAGGGCCTTTCAATTCCATAAATCCCTCCAGCACACTTTCCAACAGGGCTCGTATAAACACTCAAAAAGCCACATGGCTACCCCAGCAACACCATCCAACTCACCACCCAGTAGTGCCATGGGATTGGCACTCAACTAGGAGGGGGTAATGTTTATTACAAAGCAAAGGAAGCAGAAAATGAGGCATCAAGAGGAAAAGCACAAGGTAGAAAAAAGGAAAAGGCACCCTACAAGAGAGTGGGGCAAGACGCAACCATGGAAGCCGCAAGAAGCCAAAAGCAAGAAGGTGCATCTTTAAATATAAAGGCGCAGCCAAAACCTCTGTAAAAGAGCATCAGACTCCCACCCGTGTAAATTGTAAAGGTAGATGGGCTTAGGAAGGAAGCTAGGAAGATAGGAGAACAATGGAAACTAAGAGCATGTAAAATATTACATGGCGCAGCGAACAGAATTTGAGAAAGAGATAGAGAGTACACAACAGATAAGAGGAGAATCAGTAAATTCTTTAACTTCAAACAACTGATACAAAGATGGCTCTGTCCACCCGTGCGCTTCCACTGTGTGAAGCTTAGATGGCGATCTAGATAGAAGATAGGTGAAGAGCTTAAGGCTAGCTGGAGCAACTACTCTGACTGGGTGAAAGATGAGTAAGAGATGGCTGCGAAGGGGTTTAGCTTTTATAGCCCGCGAAGGTCGTTAGGTCGGCCTGCTGATCAACCTACCATATGAGCCTCCACTAGTTGGCCAGGGAATATTCCCTTTACCATCGGGCCAGGGGCGCTGCCCCCGGACCCTCGCCAGGGGGGCCGCTGGCCGCCCTGGGACCCCCCAGCCAGGGGTCGCTTCCGCAGCCCCCGGACCCCACAATAGGGGCCCCTTTTAACTCCCTTACACCGCAACTCGATGCAATGCGCCGCGAGTTGCTACCAGCTTAACCACTCCGTCTAACCCAAAGATTAGACCCACAACAGTCACCTTTTTGCCATCCAGTCACATAGACCTCATCTGATATACAAATCAGGACTCAACCAATGTCCGGGCTCACATTTGGCTTCTCCTCATAATGGGGGCCTTACAACTTTGAGCACCATGGATCATTGGTAGCACCTAATGAGGGTGGGGCATTGATCATATCTAACAAAGCAGCCATGTAAAAAGGGGATGACCGCCCAAGGGAAAGAGGGTTTTGTGTATAAAGTTCAAAAAGTGATTGAGAGCTCATTCTTTGGTGTGTGGAAAAGTGGACTCTTCTTCTCTTCTCTTCTCTTCTCTTGCTTGCTTGTGAGTGCTTGAGGGAGGAAGTGAGAGTGAGTGAGGGAGAGAGTGTGTGAGGGTGAGAGATCTTGGATGTGAAGCCCTTCACCATCTCTTATTCTCTTCTTTTCTTCTCTTCTCTTGTCTCACGCGTGGCTATGGAGGATGGAGCTTGAAGGAAGAGGCTTGAGGATGCTTGAGCGTACATCACGAATCGTGGAGCTATCGAAGTACTCGAGAGAGGAAGCAACTCAATCGGGCATTAAGGTAAGCTCACTACACTCGTAGAGGGAGATAGTATGTCAGCTATTTGAGAGGTAGCCATTAGTTCTCGCTTGAAATGTTTGAATAATAAGTGGTCCGTAAGTCTTGGTGATTGAGTGTCAACTCACTTCTACAATAGGGGAATCTCCTAGGCAACCTATAGTGCATGGCATCATGATCGAACCTATCACAATTCACACAAGGCCTAGATCTAGTATCCTCGCACTTAGCCAGAAGGTGGTTGCCGCCACAATGCACACATTGGACGTTGTCGGAGGGGTTTTTGTCGAAAGATCGAATCCACCAGGGATCAGAAGTAGAAGGAAGTAGAGATAGGAGATGGAAGAGAAGATAGAGAATACCCAAGTGGTAAACACTACAAAGACAAAGCACAATGAATTGAATCAATATATATTGAAAGAACCTGGAATCTTCGCACTACTCAGAAGCAATCTCTAGGTATTAGATCTCCTGGAGCTTCTTCGTAGAACAAAACGTGCATCAAAATTACAGCTCCTTCTCTACTACTCAGAATCCAAATCTAATGGCTCCATTGGCTCCGAAAGGGGGGTAAAACTCTAAGATACCTGATCACGGATCTACGAGATCACACCTTCTTCTTCTTTCAGTTCAATCTGCAGTGTTCAGCTTGTTTACAGCGATCGCAACGCGCGCCATTTCGTCAATCTCCCTCTTGTGAAAATCCCATAATTGGTTGAAAAAGCAACTAGCTTTTTACATGTCATCCTAATCTAGAAACTTTTTCTAACTTTTTTGTATTTTTACAATAAAAAATATAAAAAATATGCTAAAATTATCCAAAATTATAGTATTTTTGGATAATCCATGCAACTCACACTAGTACTAATGGCTCAGATCACATTGACTCTCTAGATCAATAAAGAAGTCAGATGATGATGCATTCCATGTTTTTTCACACTATGTCCTCATAACATCACGACATCCATCCCCTCTGAACCTGCACATCCTCTGGTATGTACCAAAATCCTAGTTGTCATTGGATTCTGAGTCCTCCTCATCTTCTGCAACCATATCCTTTGCTTCTTCATCTTCCATATCTTCCTGGCTAGCCCCTGTATCATGACCACTATTTTCTTCCAATTCTGGCAACTCATAGGCAATAGATTCCCAATTTTTGAATAATTTGATTCTTTTCCCTACTACTAGAAGTTTGATGGTTGTCCCATCCGGCTCATTTAATGCATAACTAGCATTATCAAACACTTGTCTTACCACATAGGGTCCAAACCATCTTTTGGAAACTTTACGCATGGCACTATGTTGGTTGTCTAAACTGCTATCATAAACCAATATCCAATCCCCATCTTGTATGGTTCTTGGTCTCAATCTATGTCTTTTGTCAAACCGTTTCTTATTCTATATCCTTGCTGCCCTTAACTTTGCAATTGCTGCCTCTATGTCTTTTGACTTTCTTTCCAATTGTCTAATGCGCAAGGCCAATAACTCCTCTCGATTCAACTTCTCCTCCCAAGGTAGCACACTCCATGTGACTGTCATCTCTTCTATCGGCATGATAGGTTCTTGACCATACATCAATTCTGCGAGCATATATCCTATAATGGCACTATGAGTTGTTTTGTCAGCCCACAAAGCATAAGGGAGCAATCGCCACTCTTTTACCTTCTCTCCACATGCTTTTGCCAATACCTTCACAATATGTGGATGATCTCTTTCACTTTTTCCATTTCCTTCAGGGTTATAGGTTGAAGTTAAAGCAAGCTTTATCCCCAACCGTGCAAAGAAATCATGAGCTTCATCTACATCCAACTCACCCCTATCTGTTGTATTTTTTTCCACACAACCATACTGACAAAAGATCTCTTCTAAAAGAAAAGTACACACAACATTTGTTGTCTTAGTACATAAAGCTTTCACTTTCACTTGATTAGTCAAGTCTTCACGAGCAAGCACAATATACCTCATTTGCCAAAGACCTGTAGGCATTGTGACCAAATCCACCACCCACTTAAAATGAAGAGACAATTGATATGTGGGTTGCAATCCATCCCGATGTCTTACAGATGAATACATTTGACACCGTACATGTTTCCACAAAGTGAGCAACATCCTTATACATACCCTGCCACCAATATCTTTCTTTTATCTTTGTAAAAGTATCCCAAACACCTCTATGACCAGCCCACAAGCTTTCATGAAATTCTTGCATTACTTTTACTTGTAAAGCTCTGTCACCCAAAACTCGCAATGGCATACCTTATTTCTTTTTAGTATGTTTCCATAAGTATCCATCTTTTAAGAAACCCATACACATTCCTCTTGATTTTCTTTAACTCCTCATCTAACCATTCATCTCTCTTTGTTAATGTACTGAGGTACTGACCAATTCTCAGCCACTCTCTTGCATATTTGTCTTCCAGAAACACTTCTACACAAGATGCAAAACATCTAAAGTGTCTCCTCTTTGTTGTCCAAGCTTCTATTAATGCTGTAGCAACACCTTGCATTGCTAAATTTGCTCTTGCTACATCATTTTCAGCCATAAGAAAGTCATCTTCTTCCTCCTCATCCATCCCATCTTCATTCTCATAACGTGCTCGAGATAACATGTTTGCCACTAGGTTATCTCTTCCTGAAATATGCTGAAATTCAGGGTTCAAAGATTTGATGTATGCAATCCATCGGAGCATAGCAATGTCTGGAGTAGCACAACTAGTAATCATACCCAATACCGGCAAACAATCGATCTCAATGACTACATGAGCACCCATAAAATACTCCTTATCACATTTAAGGGCTGTCACAATTCCCCATAATTCTCTTTTAACTTGTGGATATCTTCTATGTGATTCAGTCAATACTTTAGCACCAAAGTGAATTGCATATCTTTTCCCTTCCTCATCATCTTGCCCAATTGCCCATCCAATCCCGATTGGGCTTGTATCAACAGTAATAATGATAGGCTTTCCATGTGAATAGTCAGCCTTTCTCAATATAGAAGCAGATTTTAAGAGTTGCTTCAATTTCTTCATTGCTTTCTGATGCTTCCTTTCCCAATGAAGTTTCTGACCTTTTTTAGAAGCTAATAAAGAGCATCGGCTACATGTGCAAAGTGAGGAATCCATATCAAATAGAACACACATGCACCCAAGAATCTATGCACCTTTGATACATTCGTGCATACATCTTTCATTCTATCAATCCCATCTATTTTTGCTGGTGATGGCTTTCGCCATAAGGCCCACACATATGCCCAACAATCAAAACCTCTTCAACTCCAAAGATAGACTTTTGTCCAGAAAGAGTTAAATGCAACTCTTCTAGACGTGTCAAAATCCTCTCACAATCCACAATATGGTCTACATCAAACTGTCTGCATCCATGTGCATCCATCTCTTCATTCTTTTCATCCACTGCACACCCTTTGATTGGGACATCATCCAAGAAGGGCATAGTCAATTGTGGTATAAAATCCATGAGTACCCTATTCATAGCATTTGTCATGTGTGCCACTGAGTTTGTTGCTCCTTATGGGAGAGTACACATCCGTACTAACCCCAAGGGAATCTTCATGGTTGTGATATCCTTGCTTTCAATTGCAAGCTGAAACTGATCATAACCTGAGTAATGATCACCCAAAGAATAGATCACTTTGCTTGCAAAAGCCTCTGTAAATTCATCAACCACAGGACCTATACCCACATTTCTTATGGTTACTTTATTGGACCGATTGTATGTCTTGAATAAATCTTAAAGCCCCATTCTTTTTGGGCATAGTAAACCAATGATTTGAGTGCGGGGCTGAAGAAGGCTCCAAGATCTTTGTGCGAATCTTTTCATTTAGAAAATCCATAAGCTTTGGCAAGTAAGCTTTAGGCATTGGAATAGGCATGAAGTTCCATGGTACATGTGGCATTGTAAATATGACCATAAGAGAGACAACATTTGGATCCACACAACCTATTTCACTTGGCTAAAATGCAAATGCCTTTCCATGTCTAGCCAACATCTGCATAAAATAGTCCCTCTCAGCAGGCAAAAGAAACCCTTCTGCACCAACTTTCAATTCCTATAATGTTTCAGATGTAAATTGATGACCTATATCTTTAGGATCCCATAAGCTTGGCTACCTTGACACTTTTTCATACATATCCTCACTCTCTAGTGGAAGTGGAAAAGCAATTGGTTTCACCTTTTTGTCAACTGTCTTATACTTTGCTTCAACCCATTGTAATCCTTCATGTTCAGCAAACAATGCTATAACATCATACATGTCCAAAGAACATATTGACATCACTCTGTTTTTAGCCTCATTTTCTGCATGTATAGTTGTCGAAATTTCAGCCATAGTGTCATTAATATTCAACCCCTAAAACATGCCTGAAATGCCTTCATTTTCAGCTAACAATCCCAATACTCTCAGTTCCTTAGTAGCCCGTTTCATAGATATACTTTCAGCCCTGCACATAGCTTCCATAGGCTTAAACCAACATGAACTGTTTGCTGTAAACTGAGAATTACCAATAATAAATACATGCTTCATTTCATCAAGAGACGAGTACACCCTCTAAACAGCACTACTGTAGCCCCGCATTACAGCAGTGCTTAATGAAAATCCGGGTCTTTGAATTCCCTTGCATTTGGAACCAAAGGAGACTCTCGAAGCATATCCTGATTTCTAGGATGATTAACACAAATAGTAAGAAATTGGACTGCTTTTCTCCCATCCTTGCTTCTGACTCTTGCATAAGTAGAACCATCATCAAGCACCTTTGTTTCCATACGCACACCTGTAATATAGGGCTATCCCAAAATCACTACATATGAGGAATTATCTTGCACAAAGAAGTGGTGCTCTTCCTATACATCACCAATCGTCACTTTTTCATTAGGACATGCAGCATAGAGCTCCCATGAAGAATTATTTGTAGCTCTCATTTTCCAACCATGATCAGTGTCTACAGGCCATGCACCATTTTCATACAATCCACGCTCAATGACATTTATCTCAGACCCATGGTCAAGTAAAGCAACACAAGGAGTTTCACGCTCCCCTATTTTCACTACCGTTTTAGTGGTAGCTCTAGCCCAATGATTTCTTGTGTAGTGACTTTGAGGAATAAATCCTAGAGTCTCTTCTCCATATTGTTGTATTTGCCTTACTCCACCATGCATATTGCTACAAGACAATGCATTTTCAGCCACTTTCTTCTCTTTTCCACATGTTGTCCACTGATTAGTAGCATCCTGCATAGACAATCATGTACTTACTTCATGCTCATATTCAGCCCAAATACCCAACAAACGAGTTTCCCCTTCAAATTGCAGCAATGCACTAGTGGTGATCTCATCATGAAAGTCTCGCTTGGCAATGCCAAGCACCTCTCCCAAGGTAAATTCCACCCAACTTTTTAAGATATGTTCTTCAAGAACCTTCTTAAGATCTGTGGCTATCTCAATGTCAGATTGCAACTTATATCTTGGCTGTTTGCCCTTCTTTTTGCCCTCTTGTTTGTTATCATGTTTTTGCTCTTGACTGACCTCTTCCATAACATGTTCGGGAGGTGGCTGATTTGCAGCTTTAGGCTAATCCACACTTCTTCTTGTCATTCTTTTAGATGTCCCTACAATATCTTTATCTCTTTTTCATTTTTCTTCCACAAGTACATCCGTGTTTTGAACCTTTGCTAAATATGCATACACTAAATATGCATCTACCGGTGATTCCTAGCCAATTATGCCACGAATGTCTTGCCCTGTGTGAGACATTTCACTATCAGTGACCTTTCTCTTTTCAACTACATGTAAAGCATGTGTCCATATTTCAGCCTTTGGACCACCATCACTTGGCCATGCATTCTATCCAACTGTAGACCAAAAGTAGAAGCATGTACCATTGCATAAGCATTTCAGATAGCCAAGTCTTCCAACAACTTCTGCATACCTCCCTTTCCAAAATTCAAAGCAAGAGGCAATCCCGTTTCTTGTGCATGAATCTTGCCATCTTTCCAAAAGACGAGTTGTCGTGCCAAGGCCTCCTGATAGATAGCACAATCCTTTCTCTTGTGCTGCAAATGTCACACTACATACATCTTTTTCCAAGCTTAGGGACTGTTGCCCGTCCCCTTTCCTCTTGTCCTTTTTCATCCAATTTTGCAACCTTCAATTGAAGATCCCGAATGCCTTTGACCAATTCATCTAAGACATCTTCCCTAACAGAGGGAACAATAGCAGGTACAGCCATAGGGTTAGCTACAGAAGTAGATGGCTTACTGGATACTTCAACTGTCTTGTACGTAACAATAGGCAAGCTAGAGACATGCAATCTTTCTCTTCTTCTATGCTTCTTCACAAGTGCAGTAACAGCTTCCTTGACATGTCTCCACTCTATTTTCAAACTTGTCTCTATAGTCTGATCCTCCAGCAAATCATCAAGCTTCTCTTAAAGCTCAGGATCAGATGCCTGTAGAAACAATTCAATTTTCAGACTTGCAAGAGCTTGCTGTTCTGCAAGATCCAACTGCTCAAATCAGCTTTCAAATTCTATTAATAATTATCTAGCCACAAGACCCTTATTGGGTTGCAAAACCCACTCTTGAAAAGTCTTGCACGTAATCAAACTGGTGTCCTCAATGTAAAATTCTTCCTTGAGTGTCTTCTTGAAGGCTACCCAATCAGCATCCTGCAAGTATAATTCAGTAATCCGTGCTTTCAATTCATGAACAATAACATGTATAAAATACCTGCTCCATGTAGATTGAGCCACCCCAAATAATTCCATCTTTTAAGCATAGGTATGTACATATGCAAATACATTCCTGCCATTGAATAACTTCACCTCACGCTCAACTGCTTGCAAAGCATTCATCATGACACTTTCTATTTGAGTTGAAGCTTGCATCACCTGTTGTTGTACCTGCATAAGCATATTCATATTTTGCACCAACTATTGCAAAACATCACTAGAGATTGTATTCGAAGATTCTCCCATCTTGTCTTTCCTTCTTGTGATGACCTTTCACGTCAGGTTCACCAATGTTGGAGGGGTTTTTGTCGAAAGGTCGAATCCACCGGGGATCAAAAGTAGAAGGAAGTAGAGATAGGAGATGGAAGAGAAGATAGAGAATACCCAAGTGGTAAACACTACAAAGACAAAGCACAATGAATTGAATCAATATGTATTGAAAGAACCTCGAATCTTTACACTACTCAGAAGCAAACCCTATGCATTCGATCTCCTGGAACTTCTTCGTAGAACAGAACGTGCATAAAAATTATAGCTTCTTCTCTACTCCTTGGAACCCAAATCTGATGGCTCCGTTGGCTCCAAAAGGGGGGTAAAACTCTAGGACACCTACTCACGGATCTCCTAGATCACTCCTTCTTCTTTCAGTTCAATCTGCAGTTTTTAGCATGTTTACAGTGATCACAACGTGTGCCATTTCGTCAATCTATCCCTCTTTTGAAAATCCCATAATTGGCTAAAAAAGCAACTAGCTTTTTACATGCCATCCTAATCTAGAAGCTTTTTTAACTTTTTTGGATTTTTACAATAAATAATATAAAAAAAATGCTAAAATTATCCAAAAATCTAGTATTTTCGAATAATCCATGCAACTCACACTAGTACTAATGGCTCAGATCACATTGACTCTCTAGATCAATAAAGAAGTCGGATGATGATGCATTCCATGCTTTTTCACACTATGTCCTCATAACATCACGATATCCACAATGTCGGAGGGGTTTTTGTGTCGAATCCACCGGGGATCAAAAGTAGAAGGAAGTAGAGATAGGAGATGGAAGAGAATATAGAGAATACATAAGTGGTAAACACTACAAAGACAAAGCACAATGAATTGAATCAATATGTATTGAAAGAACCTGGAATCTTTGCACTACTCAGAAGCAATCTCCATGCATTAGATCTCATGGAACTTCTTCGTAGAACAAAACGTGCATCAAAATTATAGCTCCTTCTCTGCTGCTCGGAATCCAAATCTGATGGCTCCGTTGGCTCCAAAAGGGGGGTAAAACCTCAGGATGCTTGCTCATGGATCATCACTCCTTCACAATGAATTGAATCAATATGTATTGAAAGAACTTGGAATCTTCGCACTACTCAGAAGCAATCTCCAGGCATTAGATCTCCTGGAGCTTCTTCGTAGGATAAAACGTGCATCAAAATTATAGCTCCTTCTCTGCTGCTCGAAACCCAAATCTGATGGCTTCGTTGGCTCCGAAGGGGGGTAAAACCCCAAGACACCTAGTCATGGATCTCCCAGATCACTCCTTCTTTCTATTCAATCTGCACTTTTCAGCATATTTACAGCGATCGCGACGTGTGTCATTTCGTCAATCTCCCTCTTGTGAAAATCCCATAATTGGCTGAAAAAGCAATTAGCTTTTTGCATGCCATCCTAATCCAGAAGCTTTTTCTAAATTTTTCAGATTTTTACAATAAATAATATCAAAAATAGACTAAAATTATCCAAAATTCTAGTATTTTCGAATAATCCATGCAACTCACACTAGTACTAATGGCTTAGATCACATTGACTCTCTAGATCAATAAAGAAGTCGGATGATGATGCATTCCATGCTTTTTCACACTATGTCCTCATAACATCACGACAACATGCAGTCGTGTTAGTTTCCTCACCAATTCTTGTAGTCATGCTAGCTCTATTCTCACCTCAACTAGCTCTTGGCCTCGATCTATACTTTTCCCCTTGTCATGCGTGCTAGGGGTTGATCCCTCGCTCGAGATTATGGTCCTCTAACTAGGGTTGTCATGGCTTGAACTTCGAGAGCTTCTCTCTCTCAACTAGTCATCCGCCCTAATTGCTTCATCAAAGACCCTAGCTAATACATCTCACTGCAAGCTAGAGTTACTCGCTAAAGCCTTATACAACTCCTCGCTGTGGATTCCGTTTATGAACACGGCGGAGACAGCTCTTTCATTGGGTTGCTCATTCGCGGGGATTCTCTTGAAGAGACTATGCAGCGCACATGGGTGACGTAGTCTCTTATGTCCTCCTTGTTCTTTGACTGACGTTCATCAATCAAACTATGAGGTTATTAGAGTATCCTGCTTTTGAGAATCTCTTAATGAAGGGATCTTTTAGTCGGGAAAAGTTTACTCGCTCTGCTGCATTGAAGCTAGTGTATCATGTCCTACCTTTATCGCCTAAGCAGAGCCCAATCTCCTGGGAGTGTTGTGCAAGGTCCGTGAGACCCTTGGCCTTGCAAACTTGCTCAAACTCCTCTATGAAACTGTATGGGTCACTACTAGGCTGGTACTTGTCCACTAGCTACTTAGCTACTACAGGGAATTTTGATTGGCTCTTCGCCCCCTAAGTAATTCCTAGGCCTAAGAGTAGTGAGGCCGATAGTCCCGCTGCACTCTGTTCAATAGCCCTGTTGTCCATGAGCTTCTTAGTCACAAGCTTGCTCAGCGTGAGGTCTGCCTCTAGCACTCTCTCTATCTCCACATTTGCTCCCACCTTGCTTTTGCCGACTAAGGCTAGCCCGCGTCAAGCTTCGTGCACATATATATCTTGTTGTAGCTTCCTAGCTCTCTACTTGCGGTTGTAGACCACTAGGCCTTGCAACGCTTTCCTAACTGCTTTCCTCTCTTCCTCTAGGCTTGCCAATACCTCCTCTACTGGCCTACAATGGAATAGTATTCTGGTCAGCAAGTTGTATTCATTGACCATGTCTTGGACTGAAACTGCGAATTCACCCAAGTCCAACTGATCGTCTCCCTAGTTTGCATTTGCTCCCAACATCGTTCCTACTTCCTGCTCCATAAGGTTGTTGATCAGTTTGAGCAGCTTTGGTAGCACTTTGCCCTCAATGTTGTTGTTCTTTCTGTCCTACCGCCATCTCAGAAGGTCCTATCAATGGGGCTCTGAGACACCCAACTATGTTTTGGGATCTCCTCCTATTGGTGGGTTCCTTTGAGTTATTAAGTTTGACTATATTCCTTGTTATTAAAAGCAATCCTCAACTTATGTCCACTCAGTGTTGGGTGCTCTATTGTGCACGGTGCAAAATCAAGCTTTTTGAAATCACTATGGGGTGCGCCTACAAAATCATTATGCAATTCTAACTATCCCCCTTTCTTGTCTATGACCAAATATGTCTCTAAGCACGGTCTCTGGTCGCTCCTAAGGATTGTCTAAGGTCTATGCTACTCGCTCTATGCTCTATCAAGGCTAGGTTACCACATAAAGGTTGATTTCTTGCTCTAAGTCAAGTCGCGATTCCCTGGCCAGGCGCTGCTAGTGCCGCTTCTAGACTATATAGTTGCAGTTTCCTTTGGTCCGAATAGTGCATTCGATTGGATGGTCTGATTGGACCGAGTTGGTCAAAAATTGGTATGATTGGCAATTGGGTATCCAATTGATTGGTGGTTCGACGCTCCTAGTCCGGACTAGGACATAGTGGTCTGGACGACTGCAAACCCAATGGCGCATCGCGATGCGTTTTGGTCAATTTCTCCACACAATGGTTGCGACTGCCTATAAGACTTTCAAGATCGAGAGAATACACAGTAAGAAAAGTTTGTATCTACCTGGGGTGGCCAGAAAACTGCGAATCAACGGGTGTGATCTCTTCTTTGACCAACAACTCTCTCTCTCTCTTTCTTTCACTATGTGCAGAAATGAGCTATTTCCCCCTATCCTTGGGGTTTTAGGGTCCTGCCTTACCTAGTCCTTACCTCCTCTCCCAACTCACCCTCCTTAGTCATTAGGCCTGAAAGCCTATCGTTTTCCCGCTCTTTCCTGGTTGTGCCCTATTTATAGCAGCAAAACCCTATTGTTTTCTCACAATCTTTTAGTCCTATCCTACCTTAATGCAAATGAAAATCACAAAACAATGCTTGGACTAAATCATCCTACTCATCTACACATAAAAAACCCAAAATACTTACTTGTTTTGTAGATTAAAATGCCTAAAACTCCTATCTACCTCAAGCACCGGTTCGGGGATGAAACCCTACTTTCATGCTCTACTTGAAGCGTGCAAGCACTCAAGCTTGAATTAGTTTGTCCTGACAATGGAACCAAAATGAAGGGAGCTCTCTTGCTTAACCCCTGAGACCTATGGACCACTTATTGGTCAAGTTTTTCAAGGTGAGCGGCCATGGCTACCTCTCACATAGCAAACACACTCTCCCTACCTATGGGGTGTAGTGAGCTTACCTTGATGCCCGATCAAGTACCCTCCTCTCCCATGCACACCGATAGCTCCACGATCCTCGATGCAAGCTCAAGCAACCTCAATCCCTCTCCGTCAAGCTCCATCCTCCATAGCCATGTGAGAGAAGAGAAGAGAAGAGAAGAGAAGAGAAGAGAAGAGAAGAGAAGAGAAGAGAAGAAGATGAAGAGAGGAGATGGGGAGCTTCTTCTCTTCGATCCCTCACTCTCACATACTCACTCCCTCACTCACTCACTTTCTCTCTCTCTCTCTCTCTCTCTCTCTCTCTCTCTCTCTCTCTCTCTCCCTCACTCAAGCGCTCACAAGAAGGCAAGAAGAAGAGAAGAAGAAGAAGAAGTTTTTTGACACACACCAAGAATGAGCTCTCATTCACTTTTTGAACTTTATATACAAAACCCTCTTTCCCTTGGGCAGTCATCCCCTTTCTACATGGCTGGCCTAGGCCCTTTTTACATCCCCTTTTTACATGGCCGGCCATGGTCATTGTCCTCTTTTCCTTGGGTGGTGATCCCCTTTTTACATGGCCCACCGCAGCCATGGTCTAGGCCCTTTTGTCCATTGTCCTCCTATCTTCCTAGCTTCCTTCCTACCGCCTATCTACTTTTACAATTTGCATTTAAAGAGGGAGCGTGGTACTCTTTTACAACAGTTTCAATGGCATCTTGTATTTAAAATGCGATTTTGCCTTTGACTTGATTTTTGAGGCCGCCCTTGCACTTTTAGTCGTTCTCCTTCCTATCTTTTTCATTGTGTTTGATTTCCTCCTGGGCCACCTCTTTTAGGTCCCAACTTGCACTTTTCCACTTTTTTCCTCTTTCTTCTTGTGCTGAGGTTAACATATGCAATAATATAAACCTTCTTGCATGGAAGGGGTGAAGGAAAGCTTGACAAGACAAAACTATACATTGTGGATATTTCAAATAAAAGCCATATTAGCTGCTTACAGATATGGGATATGATAAAAGGTCGAATTTTGAAGCTCATTCTATGCATTATCCCAATATCCACATGTCAAAATTCAACCCAACCCAAATGAAGTGATAGCATGGAGTAGAAGAGATGAAGACGCTTTATGTCAAATAGTGATCGACATCAAAGACTTGATCTTCATGTCAATAGAACATGTGGATAATGATAAGCAACATAGATAATTCTCAAAGCTCAATATGGAAAAACAAATGAGGCAGAAACATAATCTTAAAAATCAAGTTGATCTTGAGAGGATGTCTCAGACTAAAGCTACTGAAAATTCATCACTCAAGAAAGGACTTGAGAGACCAAATGGTGACTATTAGAATATCAATTTCAAGTGAATATGCTACACAACTATGTCTTTCAATATCACCTCAATATTTTGATAGTATGGCTACTTCTCTAAATATGTAGGTCATGGTTCCTTCACTCAACTTTGAGAATTTATGTTCGATCTTGCAAGAGAAGAACTACAACAAAAGGTGAGGTGGCTATTGTAGGGAGAGGATGTTGCTTTATTGGCAAATACAAAGAAAGGCAAAGGTAAGGACTCTAGTAAACCCTCTTCATCTTCTTTAAAAGTTAACAAGAAGATGAAGATGAACTGCTTTTAGTGCATGTAAATGGAACACATTTAGAGTGAATGTAGAAAGAGAGCTATAGATGAGAAGAACGACATGGTCAAATACAATGGAGTGGTCAAGAAAAACTTTTGCAATAATGCTCAAACAAAGTTGGATTTATAGTTTGCTAATGAAGATATTTGTGCAAAGATAGTTCTATCTTCAAAAGAAAATGACATTAACGGTTGTGCGACATGGCACATGACATGTCACAAAGATTAATAGAGTAGGAGATGACATTGTGGTTTCCTGTTTGTTAAGAAATGGAATTATTAGAAAGCTATCAAATATAATTTATGTGTTAGAGATACTTAAAAAATGTCAACGATATTTATGTACTAGAGATAAGTGATGGATTTACCAAAAAGCTATCAAATGTACTTTATGTGCAAAAGATGAAGAGGAACTTGCTTTCTGTTGTGGCAATCATTGATCATGACATGAAGATCAACTTTTGATAAGACTGGTGGAGAAATCATTAATGTTGATGTTGTAGTTGTCAACAAGGCAACTCAAAGTAACAATGTGTTTCAATTCACAACTTGCGATTGCAAAAGCTAGAATAAATACAATCAAGCTTTGGCATCAGAATTTGTTCATCTGAGTATTCCCTTACTAAGAGAAATGTTTAAGTTTGGATTTTTTGTAGAGTTACCTCCAATAAACAGATTTGCCAAATGCATGTGATGCTATGACATTGATTTTTACTACAATAGGAGGACATTGATATATTTCTTAAAGCCTTAAAGAGAAGCCTTTCCAAAATTCCAAAAATTCTATGCTCTCATAGAAAGGAATCTAGCAATAAGCTAAATAAATTGAAATTAGATAGAGGGGGTGAATTCACTTCAAGTGCATTCACAAAATATTGCAAAGATCATGTGACTAGGCATTAGTTTACTGTGGCTCATATACCTCACCTACACAACATAGCAAAGTGCAAGAATTGTGTCATAATGGAGATGGCAAGAAGAAAGATCAAAGGGGAGAATCTTCCATATATGTTTTGGATTGAAGTAGTAAACATTGTTGTCTACATCCTAAATCGCAAGTATACCAAAGTTGTGAAAGGAATGACTCCTTTACAAGACTTTATTTTTAATAAACCTTCAATTTCTAATTTTAGAACTTTAGAAGTGAATATTTTATGCATGTGATAAATGCTTCAAGAACCAAGTGGAAGTAAAAGAGCCAAAAATGCATTTCCTTGGATATGGTGAAGAGTTAAAGGGTTATCGATTCTACAACTCTACTAAAAGAAATGTCATCAGAAGCCAAGATTTTGTGTTTGTTGATCGACCACATCAAGTGGAGGAGGAAGTTCCTTCTTTAGACACCCAAGAAATCCCTACTACTCATCATCCACAACCACCAAACACACACTAGCTATCCCATACGATGTGTAAGAGGCATGAAGAACTTCAACATGACAAGGATAATAAGCCTAAGGAACTTGACAAATAGAATCCATTGCCTAATTGGATAACTCAGCTCTTGGATGGCATGGATCTACCAATAATTGAAGAAACTATAGATAGGCCATGCCAATTCGGGAGGATAGAGGAGCAAAGGGGGTCTCAAGAACATTAGGTCAACTATGCGTTGATGGTAGAGTTACAGGATGTACAAGATCCTAGTAACTTTGAAGAGACTATAACGAATCCAAAGTGGATGGAACCTAGGTAGGGGGAATATGATTCCATCATCTATAACCACACTTGGGACTTTTAGATTGTCCAAAGAATCACAAAGTGATTTTCACTAAGTACAAGCCCATTAGATTGTTGGATAAGTATAAGACACAACTAGTAACAAAGGGATTTGCACAAATAAAAAGTTAAATTTTGACTACAAAGGTAATTTTTGTCTTGCAAACTAGATTGAATGTTTGTCCATACCATTCTACCCCTTGCTGCATCGCAAGGTGGACTCTACTGCAAATGGACATCAATTCAGTCTTCTTGAATGGATATTTAAGGGCGGAACTCTATGTGGAACAACCGCCTAGTTTTGAACTTTCGGGTGCTAGAGATAAAATTTGCAAGATTCAAAAGGCACTATGTGGACTAAAACAAGCCCCATCTGCATGGAATGAGCAGATTGGCAAGTACTTGATAGCTATTGGTCTTAAAAGAAGTCTTTCTAATGCTAGTTTGCATGTGTTTGAGGAGGGAGGTACATGCTCATTGCTAAATATGTGGATGATCTCAATCTTAATAGTGATCATATAGAGAAGATTTCTCAAAAAAAGGTAGCTTTATGTAGTGAGTTTGACGTGATAGATCTTGGACTTAAGCACTTTGATTTATGAGTTAAAGTTGGACCAGACAAGGTCTTCATCCCTCAAAGAAAGTATGTTGGTGAGATGCTTAAAGCTGTTGGTATGGTTGAGTATAAGATAGTGGTTACTCCATTTGAAGTTAAGTTGAATTATTCAAAAGAAGATGTGTCTGTACTTTTTTACGGTGAGCTTTACAAAGACCTTGTGGGAGGTCTTCTTTACTTATGTAGTATGCACCCAAACAAAAGTAAATCTATAAGTGTTTTAAGAGGCTTCTCTAATTAGCTGGAAGAAAGCCATTAGAGGTAAGAAAAGCATTAAGGTGCATTGCAGATACTTTGGAATATAGCATCTCATATAGTAGTAGTGGTAAGAGCACTTTGATTTGCTATTGTGACTCAAATTGGGTAGGAGATATAGCTAGCAATCATCGATTATTGCTTCTCACTAGGAACTAGAGTCATCTCATAGATCAATAAAAATCAAGCTACGTTTTTTTTTTCTTTGATAGAACCGTAGTATAAAGCAACATTTTTTGCCTCATGTGAGGCCTTATGACTAAGAAGACTTTGGCATATGGGGGCAATGCATAAGTAGCCTACAAAATTGCTATGTGGCAATCAAAGCCACATGGCAATTGCATGAAACCCTATGTTTCACATCATACAAAACATAATGAAGTTCAATCTTATTTGGTATGAAACCTTATAATGGATGGGGAGGTGGATTTGAAAACACAATTGTGCAAATATTTTTGTCAAAGCTCTTGGGGGAAATACCTTGGAGCAACATCTTCATCACCTTGGTATTGAACCAAAAGGGTAGTATACTATCAAGTTTTTTTTTCTGAGAGATCAATGCTCCACCCCTCGAGTAACTACTAACTCTACTTTTGTGAGCCCCTCCCATATGAGTAGAAGGTATTTATTAGCAACATATTTACCTAGTAGATCCTTGTATAGGTCTCAATTTCAACATCCAATGGTGGCCAAGTGTGGCCAAATAGCTAGAGACAAGCCCTAAATGAGGTTTCAACCTAGCTACATGCATTCGTAGAGTCATTAGTACACTTAGATCCTTATTTTGAGGGCAGACACACTGCAATTTTTCCCACCAAAATTCTTAGGAGGAGGTATAGAGGAGGGCAGAGCCCCTCTCTATCAACATTCTAGGGGGAGATGGCTCCCCTCCCTTTGCTAGCAAGGTTGCAATGCTAAAACCATTATGTGATTCATGGATCTACTAAATATATCCCAGACGGTAAATTTTGGTCACATGCTCAAAAAAGCATGCATACAATTCTCTATTTAGTATATCACTTGGTGGCTCATTTTATAAGCTTCAACCGCTCTTTTTATATACACAATCTCTTCTCTCTCCCATTTCATGAGTGCTATTAAATCTTTTCAATAGAAGCACATGACTAGGAAGCATAATCAATGTATGCAATCATCTACAATATCAAATTATTTAATCCTACATATTCTCTTTTCATCACTTGCTTACAATTTTCTCATAATTTACTGCATTCTTTTTTCTTAAGAATAGGTGGGAAGTGTCTTACGTTCAAAGCACTTTGAAGTTAACTATACATACTAATATCCATATATCTATTATGTATCAATAGGTTGAATTTTCTAGGGCAATTGCTGGTGGGAAGCACATGGTTGGGAAGCATCACCAATCTATTGAAATCATTTGCAATATCAAAGATTTTCATTCTCCATATTCTCTCATAACCTGCTTACAAACTTTTTATACTTTAGTACATTCCCTTTTCTTACAAATAGGTGGGTTGTCCCCTGTTTGAAGCACTTTGAAGTTAATATACTCATTTATAATATCCCCATATATATTATGCATCAATAGGTTGAATCTCCTAGGATGGCTAGTGGAAGCATTGCATGCATTCTTCTCCTTCTCAAAATGTATTAACACCTAAATCTCCTAAGGATCTACTAGGCTTGATTGAATGGGTTAGCAAGCTTAGGTGTTTGTCTTTCTACACTTCATTCGTTTCTTCTATCCGGTGTTTGAAACTTTACCAATGACTTCCCTTTTTGTCACAATCCTAAGAGCCCTTGAACGCTTGTAAATTCTATTTCCCAAATGAGATTGGGGTCTACATCCTTGAATCTATTTGTACTTGTGTTGCCTATGGAATTGAGATTAACATCCATGAATTTTGTAATCATCTTCTTGGCTAAACCTAGTCACATCTCACTATATTGGCCCAATAAGAAGGAGGTTGAGAAAGATCCCAAGGTAGATCTAAGATGTGTTGGATTGTAACAATTTGGCCACAAGCACAAGAGGCTATCTCTTCTCAAGGCTATCCCATACTACTATCTCTTTGACATGTAAGGACCATGATGTAAACTAGTTGGTAGCTTATAGGGCTACATTTCCATACTTTTCAATCACTGCACATGGATTTGAATTGATTTTCTCATGTGAAGACTCTTTGACATAATGGAATTGAAAGGTAGAGCCCAAGTGGAAGCACACAAGTGGAATCAAGAGCTATGGCGAATGGATCATGAGAGTAAGAGAGAGAGACACCGTATGTGGGAACTCCAATAGTCCCAATGTGTGACTAGCCTTCCCTTACTTAATAATCATTGAAAGAATAAAGAATAAAGTGACAATGGTGGGCACTTGCCACCTATAGTGTATAGGCATGCGGTCAAGGTGTGTGTAGTAAATACAGGGCAGTGTAAGCACATGTGTATTTACCCCCAAAAACCTTCCACTTAAAGGTAGATGTGCCTCGAGTGAGGAGAGAATAAGAAAAGTGATGAAGTATAAACTACATAAAGTATAACACACTAAGGAATAGATGTAATCTCATCCTACATCCATCATCTTCCTAAGAAAGGCAAAACGTTCAGCTAAGAGACTTTTAGTGAGTAGATCTATAGGATTCTCTCTAGTCAAGAACTTAACAACCGCATCTCAGTGTTCTTTAGCTTCGCATGGAAGATTGAATTCTTGACCAACTACATAGCACTCACATAATCCAATTGCAGTGTAAAAGAAACAGTAATACAAGGTCTACCACTAGACATCCTAAGCATAGGGCCTCCTTTGCAAGTCTCAGTGGTTGCAATATACTCTATCTTAGTAATAGATAAGCCCATGCATTTTTGCACCCTAGACATTCAAGAGAAACAAGACCTCTAGCAAAAGTGAAGACACCCATAGGTAGACTTCCTACAATCAGCATGTCCTACATTGTTAGAGTCAGTGTAACCCACGACTGTAGTATCCTAGCCACCATAGCAAATGCTCATATCTATGATGCCTTTTAGGTATCTCATGATACTCTTCATAGCATTCCAATGTTGCCAACTAGGTGTAGCCATATAACATGTCACAATTCCCACTACAAGTCCTATGTCAGGATAAGTGACTATCATGGCATACTTCAAATTACCTACTACGGATTCAAATTGATATTTTCTTAAGTGAAGTTGATCCCCTTTAAAACCCATTTTTGAGAGTAATGCCTCACATTTGTACCATTTCTTTTAAACTCACATGGTATTTTACATATTCAATAAAATGCACCCCTGTGACTATGCTCAATTAAGGCACAAGGTAGACTACGCAATGCCAGGATTAAGCTATGCTACTAAACAAAGAGATAGTAGAATTGTGATAGACTTGGAGCCCAAGCCTAAGCCATAGGCTGTCTTTGCCTAATCTATTCTTACTATGCATCATATAGCTAGCCTATGATCACCCCTATGCTTATTAAACCTTTCGTAAAGACAATCGCTTAATCGAGTATGCATAGTTGAGATCTGAAAATGTTCATTCTTATAGTACTTTCTTGCATATCTCTCAACTAGTTCAATTGCATCAAACAATGTGGTAGGTTTTTGGGGCATGACATCTGCCGATAGGCTCGGTTCCAACCCATACTTATACTTGTGCAATTTAGCATCATTGCTAATGCTCTCCACATACATGGTCAAGTTCATGAACTGATTTTTGTACTCACATACAGTGAGGTTACATTGGTCAAGAGTGTACCACCTTCTTGCCAACCGCTCTTGTTCCATAGGAGACACAAACACTTGGACCATATGCATTTTTAAATTTTCACTATTAATGAACTGATGATTCTCACGATTGATATAGCGCCAATATGTATGGGAAAATCCTTCCAGGTGGAGAGAAGCAAAAATTATTTTCTGATCATCAATGTGGGGGTAGATATTGAAGTAGGACTCCAACTTGGACGTCCATTCCTCCAAGTTAGATGGTGAGGGAGATTTCCCATTGTACTTAGTTAGGATGATCTTCTCACGCAGATCATGAGGGCCATGCTGCACATGAAACCCTTGCTGCCCAAACATCCCATGGTGACCATACATACCTTGTTGTCTATACATCCCATCTGGTGCATTTATCATATGTTGTCCATTATAGCCAAGCTGTCCATGATTGCCATAATAGCCATTAGTACCATATTGTCCATGATGGGGCTAATTCATATAGGGTGCATGGTGGCTCCTAGGGAAAGTGTTAGCTGGTTGATGGGGGAGTTCAACAGGGGCTCATCATGCACATGAGAGGGTTCCTTAACCTTGTAGGTAGAATGGGAAATTCCCTTAGCACCAAGTATAACCTACGGACCATGCAATGGCTCCTGATGTGGAGGACGTCTAGATTCATGCCTAGAGTCATTGACCTTCTCTTGGGATGAAGCAGTAGTCATTGACCTCCTCTTGGGATGAAGCGGTAGTTAATTGAGCAACAAGAGTAGTGAGCTGCTCCAAGGTCGATTGAGTCCTCGAGTTTGAGAGGGCCGTGTGCTCCATGGCTTCATCAAACTTGGACATCATTTGGTGGTGGTTTGTGACCATGTCATCATGCCGTTCCATGTGACGAAGCTCATGTTGACATAGGGTGTTATTGAGCAGGGTGTATGGGTCCATTTAGGGCATTTCCTCTTGTACATCACCATGGTGATCTTTTGCCAAGCTTGATTCATCATTCATGGAGGTTTAGAAGTCTCTAATCTCCCTCTGGAGTTCCTCATGGGCCTTGCTTTTGCCCTTCTAGCCAGCCATCTGGATGTAGTCCACAGAACTGGGCGTAACTTTTTGTAGAAAACTTTGATTGGTGAGACTTTTGATTCAAGTCGGAGAGACAAAGTTCTCTTCGAGATGAGCTATTAACCTTTGTGATAGAAAATGATCAGAATTTTCTGCAATGGAATTATTGTGCATGGTCTAATAAGTGATAAGTCAGTGGCCATGTAAGTATCATAATGACCACCAACATGCTAAGTGTAGATGTGCGGACCCATCTAGCCAGGCGGTCCATTATCAACGTCTGCACGTGTTGAGCTTACCATCTCAACAAATATGGTGCATCAAAAGAATATGGCAAAAACCTTGGGTATGGGGGAATATTTTGTGCATTATTCTTTAGAAGATGATAGCAATAGTGATATAACTAATTGGTTGACCACCTCTGATAATGGTTTATCTGATCTATTGGCAATTTCTACGGATGAGGAAAATGCTGGAGACGAATGGGGGATTACTAGTTTAGATGCTAGAAGCTTGGTGAGGGAGAGCCCAAGGTTAAATGTCAATGGAATACAAGAGCACAATCATTTTCAGGATTTCTTCTTTGAGTTTAATTCTAGAGTTAGTACGCATGAAGAAGAATCAGAGGATGGAATAGAGGAGATGAGTGATGAACCAGACATTGAAGAATTTACACCAGTGTTGGAGGTTAATGAAAGGGAAACAAAGAACCTACCTATTATGTTTTCTTCTCTGGGGATGGATAAGATTCCATTTGGGTTTGACCAATTACCTTTGCCTATTCAATATTTTTACTTCCATTGTTGGCAAAAAATAATACGAGAATCTCATGGTAATGGGAGTTGTAGGTCTTTCCAGTCTCTATCTTGTAAAGAAGATGACGATGATTCTCCCGATGATGGTAGAGTTGTCTCCTGTTATGTTACCATGATTGATTGGGAAGAGAAGTGTGGGGATGAGCTCAGTTATCATAGTAAAACTAGGGAGATGCCTTAAGGGAATGTGTTTTACTCAGAGGATGCATTGGAGGAGGAAATGTTATGTAATAAAGAGGAGGTAGCATATGATAGTGATCTCATTCAACTGTTGCTAAATAAAATCACTCAACTACAAATAGATAAAGCTGCTGCAGAGCATGAAACATTAAATAATAAGAAATTGGCTCAATCTTTACAATTATATTATAGCGAGGAGATAGATTATTTAAAGGAGATTGTAAGTCAAACTGAGAATTTTGTCGAGCAGGTGTTACAGGAGAAGCAATATATAGAAAAAGTACAAGTTCAATTGATGGAACAATTAACTATGAGGGATGCAACCATCAGCATTTTGCAAGCAAAGGTGAGCTCAACATCTTGTAACAACTTGTCTTTAGAGGGAAAAAGTGAAAGCATCCTAGTGTCTACTAGGGGCCAGGGGCCTACAAATGTCCCTTGGCTCTATTATCAACTACATCGAATAGATCATCCAAAAGGGGGAGTGCCTTTGAGATCTAGGATGGGAAATTTATTTTCACGTATAAGTGACAAGTGTGGCAAGCGAAATATTTTACCACATCCCCGCAAAGATTATGGACTTTACCGTTTATGGTGATGGGATTGAACCACACCTCTCATGGCATGAACCAGTGGCTCCAACAAATTTTATAGAGCTAAAGAGAATTATTCACTATTTAGGTTGTCACATATAAGGAGAAGAAAATGAAAATCTTCACTTGTTGATACTTAAGCTAAAATGTAAGAGATGGAAGTGGACTTTTCAGGATCAACCCTATCTTGAGTTTCATAGTCAGATTTTGTGACGTTATCGCCAAGGTTTACATGATCAAAGTAAGAATAAAAACAAAAGTACAGGGTATTATTCAAAGGACTTGCAAGCGGTAATGGGGAAGCAAGATTTGTTGGATCATTATATGTTTGAAATCACCGAGTTTTCTCCACCAAAGGAACCTTCCAGTGCATTAGTTGTGTATCAAACATCTTGCAAATCACCATCTCATGATCCACGATCTGAAGTTAATGATGGGATAAAAGTGGGAGTGGGTAATCGGCTATGTCATGTACCCATGATGAAATCCACCGATGTACTAGTTATTAAAACTAATTGGATTCACACAGCTTATGTGTGTGATTCAGAAATTGAAACAACACGTTTTGAAGTGGCACCTAATAAATTTCTATTATTGGGTAGTCAGGTTCAAGGTGTTGCCTTGGAGAATTTATAGAATGTTTTAAAGAAATATTCTCATGTTTTTACCTGGAGCTATGCGGATTTGAAAGGCATGAAACGTGAATTGTGCCAACATTATATTGATATTGAACCAAGTGTTAGACCTATACACTAGTGTCAAGGGTGTACAAATCCTAAATATGCAGATAAAGTACATGTTGAAATTACTAAATTATTAGATGTGGGTTTCATCTATCATATTGCATACAATGATTGGGTTTCACCTATAGTCCTTGTTCCTAAGAAGAATTCCAAATTCACATATGTGTGGATTATCGTGCATTGAATAAGCATACTTGTAAGGATCGTTTTCCTTTGCCTTTCTCTAATCAATTATTAGATCATTGGTAGGACATCAATTGTATTCTTTTATGGGTGGTTTTAGTGGCTATAATCAAATTTTGATTAACCCTAATGATCAGCCCAAAACTACTTTCACTACAGAGTAGGAACCTTTGCCTATAAGGTAATGCCATTTGGTTTGTGTAATGACCCAGCTACTTTTCAAAGAGCACTGATGGCAAATTTTTAGGATTTTCTGATTAAATGGATGGAAGTTTTCTCTTAGATGATTTTTGTGTGCATGGTGATGAGGACAATATGGTTGATCGATTGGAAGAGGTATTCCAATGTTGTGAGAGTACATGTGTTTCTTTAAACCTTGAGAAGTGTGTTTTTGGAGTATCATGTGGAATATTATTAGGGTATGTAGTTTCAGGTGATAGTATTGCAATGGATATGGCAAAAGTACAAAAAATTGCTGATTTACCTTCACCACAAAATTTGAAGCAATTACAAGGGTTCCTTGGCCATCTAAATTTTTATTTAATGCTTTATTGAGTTATTTGCAATGGTAACTTCCCCTCTAACTCCTTTACTTAAGAAGAAACAACCTTATGATTGGGATTCAGCATGCCAAGCCGCATTTGAGAAATTGAAATCTACGTTGGTTGAAGGTCCAATTTTGGTTTCACCTGATTGGATTAAAGAGTTTAATATTCATGCTAATGCTTCTATGGATACAGTGGGAGTTATTCTGTGTCAGGCAGACAATAAAAATATAGATAATCCGATTTATTATGCTAGTCATAATTTAAGTGATGCTAATAAAAATTATACAACAATTGAGAAGAAGTGTTTATCGATGGTGTTTGCTATTACTAAGTTTAGACATTATTTGTTGGGCAACAAGTTTATTTTTTATGTGGATCATGAAGCATTGAAATATTTATTAAATAAACCCAAACTTAGTGGCTGAGTTACCAGATGGATGTTGCTTTTTTAAGAATTTGATTTTGAAGTAATTACTCATGCAAGCCGATCACATGTTCTTACGGATCATATGTCTCGATTAATTACTAATAATACAGAGAAAGGTATAGATGATGACCTACCTGATGCTCAATTTTTTGAAGTTTCTATTACAATACCATGGTATGCTGATATTGGTAATTTTCTTAGCACGGCTAAATATCCACCAAGTGCACGAAAGCATAAACACCGTCGTATTTTATTGCAATCACGATCCTATGTTTTGATATCATGCTATTCATATAAGTATTTTCCTTGTGAGGAAATTTATTGAGGGTTTGTTCGAGAATATGAGGTACCATGGATCTTAACTGCACTACATGATGAACCTTGTGGTGGTCATTTTGCAGGAGATTTGACTGCGAAGAAAGTATTGTTTGTTGGTTATTGGTGGCCTACTTTATACAAGGATGCATATGAAGATTGTAGAAAGTGTGATAAATGCCAACGTACTAGGAGACTGACTAAGTGCTCTGCAATGCCATTAACTCCTGTATTGGCATTGGCATCTTTTGAGAAATGGGGTATAGATTTTGTTGGTCGAATTGATCCACCTATGCAGTATCGTTCTAATAGATATATTTTAGTGTGCACTGATTATGTAACTAAATGGGTAGAGACTAAAGTGCTTAAAATTGATCGAGGCAAGAATGTCGCTCTATTCCTTTATGAGAATATTATTACTCGCTTTGGTTGTCCCCTAGAGTTGGTTAGTGATTGTGGTTCTCATTTCTTAATTAATTTAATTTCAAATTTGATGGATTGACTAGTTTGTCCATGATGAAGTTTCTTTTGTTGACTCTTGTGAGATTAGCCTAGTTGTCAGCTAATTGGTTAGTATATATTTTCCTAATTAAGTTTCTTAAGGAGGGTTGTTGAGATAAAATGTTTGAAGGTTCAATGTTGAATATCGATCACATAATTACTATTTTTTAAAAAACAAACAAACAACATTCTTATATATTTAACCCCCTACATTAAGACTTGGGAAAAAAAAAACAAAGGGATTTCCTTGACGGGTACCCTATGTTCGATGCCTTGTATCTCTTTGGGGTGGAACCTTTTGAGCATGGCTAAAAACAAGTCTTTGAAAGAAAAAAAACCTCTGATAAAAGGAGATAGAGGTATACTAATAGCAGTTCTACCCTAGAGACTCTTGTGGAGTGTTCCATATCAGTTTTGCTGAGGTCTAGTGTTGGTCTTCCAAGAGTAAGCAAAGTCTTTGTTATGGACATCTGGAAGAAGAAAAACGTAGAATTTCTTTGCTTTGAGAGGCTTTTTTTTTGTTGGATTCTTGCTTGGGAATTGCAATGTCATACACATCAGTGGGGACAGAGTGGTTTAGGGACTGGTTTTATTATCACATTCAGTTAGTTCTTAATTGTAGTAGGCAGAGATTATTATTTGTTGGCATATACTTATTTCCTTTGTGTTCCTTGCAGGATTATTGCAGATTGAGTTGTGCTCATCATGGGGACACTTGCGGTTTGAAGGGGGGGAATAATTATTTTTTCACATGACCTGTGGAAGCTTTCTTGGATGTTGTTGCTGTTGAAGCTATTTTTGAATACTAGAATAGTTGTCCTTTTGTTAGTTCACGGAGGCTCACTCAAGCTAGTGAGGGAGGAATAATAATTGTTTATTTTGTGCCATTTTTACACTATTTTTTGGCAAAATTGAAGGGCTTCGGCTCTGTATTATGCATTATTTTTCATAAAATTTAATTAAAATTGAGGTTTAAAGCCATATTTGGGCTATGCTGAGGTGGAATTATAAATTGAGAGTTAGGGTATTTTTAGATGAAGAATTTAGGGAGCAAAAAAATAATAAGTGATAGAAGGCGGATGCATAAAAAATTTTAGTGCAAAGCGTAGATATTTTGGAGAAGGGTAGAAATATGGGTATAATTTAGCATGCAAACATGGAGTTTGAGTCAAGAAGCTATGGGCAGGGACAAATTAGGTCCAAAGATGTGAAGAGATGTTAAAGAAATCGGTTCATGTGGGAAAACGATCATTTTTGAAAAGAGTTTATTCAAGAAGTTGAGGGGGGACTGTCAAGTGAAGAGAGGGGAGTTGTAAAGAGAAAAAGAGACAAGAAAAATGGGTGCCATCATTTTGTGGGTTTCTTGCTGATTTGCTGCAGGTGTTGCCTCATTTTCAGCATGGATTGGCTACATTTGATCCTCTCTTACATCTCCTTCAACCTCATGCCATTCTTGTTCATGATTCTTGAGTGTAGAGAGAGAAATTTTTAGCAAGATTAAGGAGAGATTAGTGCGTATTAGAGGGAGAAGTGAAAGATTAAGGATTCCGAAGATTGCTAGAAGTGAAAGGAGAAGAGGACCAAGCACCAGCCCTATCAAATATGGTGGATCATCCTTAATTATCTTCTTAATCAGGTATGAACATTTTCATTGAAAAGTGAATAAGAAATGGATAGAATGTATGATTTATGGTTGTATGCATTCATTTTATGATCTCTGAAGGTAAAATGGAAGAGAATAATTAAATTTCTTTCATTAGAATGACTGAATTGGTAGAGAAATGGCTGAAATTAGGGTAAAGACATTATTTTTAGGCCATACACAAGAAAAATTATGTATAATGTTAATAAGAAGTAAATCAAAACATAGTTAGAATGCATTGAAAGAAACCTTTAAAAAAAGTTTCATATGTTGGAGATGAATCTACTAAAAAAATATGCATTTTAGTATTAAAAATGGTAATTTTTTACTGTAATTAGTGATAATTAAGAGTATTAGCAAAAAATTAAGTATAAAAATAAAAAATAGAGTTAAATTAGATCATGATGGATTTATCTATTAAATAACTTAAACAAACTTTCGAAATTAAAGTTATTGAATTCTAGTGGTAAAAATAACAGTTTTTTGTGTTTTTGGGTAGAAATTAGTAAATATTAAGAGTAAATGGAAAATTTTACGGATGAAAATTGGTACTGAAACTACATTCAATATAAGGAATGTCTGGTTAATAGGGTTTGATGTATTATGATCAGGTGTAATTATTTTTTTTTCTAGGTAGTAGCAATGAAAAATCAATAATTTTTTTATCATGAGTGATTTAGAAGAAATATTGAAAAGAGACTATAGCTTATTTATTGTTCAAAATCTTCTTTAAAAATTTTATAAGGAATGGACTTTATTTGTATGTACTTTTTTTGTTAAATATAGTTCAAGGCTGAAATAGTAATTAGTAAATATTAGTGATACTATTAAGATATTAGTAGAAATTAAGTATAGATTAAGAGTTTTTTAAGTAGAAATTTATATATTATAGGTTGTAGTTCAAAATGAAAGTTAAAAAGTGATGTTTAATGAATTGTAAGTATGCGAAGAGGGTTATTAGTTGGACTACTAAGAAAGAAGATAATATGACTTTTATGATGAATAATATATAAATATCCACCTTAAACCTTAATTAATACAATGGCTTTACACATAGCCATTTTACCTATGTATCTGGGGGCTTTCTAAGGGGCTGTTAATATGCAAAACTTGAGGTGTTTTTTCCATGAGACAAAAGTGGAATTCTTGGGGTACAATGTCTCCCAAAGAGGAATCTTCATGGACCCTAAGAAGATTGAGACTATTCTTAACTAAAACACCCACGTGTGTCTGTGATGTCCAATGTTTCCTTGGCTTTGTCAACTTCTACATGATATTTATCAAGGATTACTCAAAGATAGTCACACCACTCACCAAACTCAGAGGAAACTCAAAGTTCTCATGGACCCCAAAAGTCAAGGAGGCCTTCCAAACCACCCTGAAGACCACTTTCACCACTACCCCAATCCTAGTCCACCTAGATCCTACCAAGCCATTTTTATTGGAGACCGATGCATCAAACTATGCCTTAAGAGCCATCTTGTCCTAGTATGGAGATGATGGTTATATGCATCCAATGGAATTCCACTCAAGGAAGTTCTCGCCTCCAGAGATAAACTATGAGATCCATAACAAAGAACTCATTGCCATTGTAGATGCCTTTGATACATGGCATCAACATCTAGAGGGTGCAGCCCATAAAGTTATCGTCTATACAGATCACAGAGATCTAGAATACTTTATGACAACCCACATCCTCAATCAAAGACAATCCCGTTGGAGTAACTTCTTATCTAGGTTTGACTTTGTCATCACCTATCACCCAAGACGCCAACAATGACAATCAGATGATTTATCAAGAAGACCCCACCTAGTACCTAAGAAGGGAGAAGAAGCGTTTGATCAACAACAAGCAATACTACTCAAGCCAGAGCACCCCCAGCTAGCAACCATATCTAGTTGTCACCAAGATGACCCTATCTTGATCCAGTTAATCCATGAAGCCTTGATGCATGATGATTTGGCAAACAATGTCAAGAGAAAAAATCAAGAGGAAAAAGAAAATGAAGTTTGTGAGTTTCAAGAAACTAATGGATTGTTATACTATAAGGATCTACTTTATATCCCTCATGAAAGCCAAGACTCCATGTAATCTACCTCAGAGCTTATTTCAAGAGATATATAAAATCATGTGATACCTACAACAAGGCCAAGGTACCTCGTCACAAATCGCATGGCCTCTTGCAACCCTTGCCCATTCTAGCGTGACCCCGGTCTTCCCTGTCCATGGATTTCATAACAAATCTTCCCAAATCACACAAGTATGACTTTATTTTTGTTGTGGTAGATAGGTTCACAAAAATGACACATTTTATCCCTACTACCAAGACCATCACAAGCACATCTACCACTAGACTCTTCCTCAGATACATTTTCAGATTACATGGACTTCTTGATGATATCATCATCAACAACCACAACCAATCATCCACATAGTGATGGTCAAACAGAAGGGGTAAATCAAGTCTTTGAACAATATCTCCATTGAACCATCAACTACCATCAAAATGATTGGTTTGAGCTCTTTCCCTTTGCAGAGTTTGCTTATAATAATAGTATCCATGCATCTATCAAGCAAACTCCTTTCTTTGCAAACTATGGCCAGTATCCACCAAGGATAGATGTACATCTCTCAAATCAAGTAAAGAACCCTGTCACTCGAGATAAAGCTCAACACCTAGCAAATATGCATCAAGAACTCAAGCAAATAATCCAAAAGGCTCATAAACAGTACAAGCATTATGCAAACTAGCATCGTCTCCAACATCCACTATACAAAGTCAGTGAAAAGTATGGTTACTTAAGCATAACATCCAAATAACAAGGCCCTCCACCAAGATAGACCACTAGAGATTTGGGCCCTTCAATATCCTAGCCCAGATCAACCCAGTTGCTTATCGACTCCAACTTCCCAACACCATGAAGATCCACCCAGTCTTCCATGTTTCCTTGCTCGAGCCATATCATAGCTCACCACTGAGGGGGCAGAGATCTAAAACCCTACCACCTATCCAGATTGAAGATCATGAAGAATTTGAGGTCAAGCATGTCTTAGACTCGAGGATCTCCCAAGGTCGATTGGAATACCTTGTTTACTAGAAAGGATATGGCATCAATGATCGCACTTGGGAACTTGCAAAATATCTCCAAAGAGCACCTCTCAAAATTAAAGAATTTCACAAGAGGAATACAATGAAACTTGGACCAAACCACCAAGCCACTCCTCATAGAACTCATCGCTAGAGGAGGGGATGATCTAATGGACATTTTATGATCAAGTGTACATATTAATTCTTGCTCATGCCATATGAATCCACACCCCATGCAAACACACCCTTAACACAACATCCTTGAGCCAACCATGAGAACCCACCCTTGCCATGCCATCGCTTGCATCATCAATGATGTCATCATGGAACATTCTAGAAGATCTTTAGCCGCCCTTCAACACCTATAAAAGGAGGGGCTCACCATAGATCTCCTCAGTCTTGCAAATGCTAGTCTTGGGAGCTCAAGGAGTTGAGATCTCCAAGTAATGCTACTTTTTTGGGTATTCAAGGCTATTTCGAATCCCGTATTAGACCCACAAGTTTGTGGACACCAATTTCAAAGTATACTACAATTTTGGTTGTGTTGACCGAAAGTGGGTGCACATGTTATGGACTTCAAATCTATAACTTTTGAGGTGTTTGCTAAGAAGCAAACACAAGTTTCATTTGCAAATAGATTGCAAATTACATGTTCTCATTGTTGTGCACTTATTGTGAAAGATTGCAGAAGACTTGCTTGCTATTTTGTATCAATTTTTTTATAGTAGCAAAAAACAATGGAAACCCCATCATTGAGAAGCTGATCAAGAATAACTATGCATCATGTAAGTCTCATGTGACAAACTTTCTTATTGGAAAAGTTCTCTATGAGTTTGTTTCAGGTGAAGAAAATGAGCTAGAGCTAAGTAATCCTATGACTACATAAGAATTAAAGAAGGCGTAGAAAGAATGGAATGCAAACATAAAAATGTGACATATTAACTATCTACAATCATTGATAATACTATGTTGGGATACATTAGAAGTGCAAAAACTTTACATACAATTTGGACAATTTTTGAAAACGTGTTTTTAATAAATACAATGGCACAAAAGATTCAACTCTAGCAAGAGTTGAATACTTTAAAGAAATGGAATATATCTATAAATGAGCATGTTTTAAAAGTGAGAGGCTATGGTATGGGACATACTAGTCATAACTAACAAAAAAAGTTAAATCAACAATTTGATAAAATGCAAGTTTTAAGGGGCCATGGAAACTTTAGAGGCAGGGGGAGCTCTAAAGAAAGAGGTGGATGGAAGGACAAAGGTTCTAGTAATTCTAGTAATTTTTTGTCATTATTGTGGCAAAAGAGGTCATATTGCAAGGATGATATCCGCAATGGTAAATTGTAGCAATAAAACTATGCATTGTCTTCTTGACAACATGGAGACAAAAATGAGCATCTATTTGTTATGCAACATATGATGAATGCTATTACCAAAAAGGAGACACATGATGATGTATGGCATATTGAATTAGGTATATCTAATCATATGGCCAATCATACTAAATGGTTTGGAGAGATGTAGAATTTACAAAATCTAGATTATGTGTGGACAGGTGATTATTCATGTCACCCAATCTCTACATATTGAAAAAATTTCCTTTGTCCTCGCATGATGGTCTGACAAAGAGTCTGCCAAATGTATTATATATGCTATAACAATGTGCTTAGGCTAGATCTATCCTAAGACATACAATGGTGATTGTTATTGTTTATATTTGTTTATATATATAGTAAAATTTATGCATGTCACTCTATCATCATCAATGATGTGGCTAGCTATATACATAAGGTGTAAAGTTTACTCCCCATCACTATATCATCGATGATGTGCTTAATAACCATTTAAATTATTATGCCTATTAGGATAGTTACAACTCTTTGTTGCTTAGAGATGATGACGCTAATTGTTGAGAACTTGGCCCAAATTTCTAATAATTTATATCATTTGACTATCTAGTAAAAATAAAAACAAAGGATTAAAGGTTAAAAATCATTTTGATAGGTAAAAATTGATTAATATATTATTTTAAAAAACTAATTTCATTATATGTCCTTATAACTAGATTTCTATGTCTTATGCTTGAAAACCAAACAAGCATCTCACTCAACAATGCAAAGCAAAGATCTTTCATCAGTGGAGTGATGACAAGAATAGCTAGTGTATAAAAAGATGACTTTGGAGTCATTAGGAGAAATTTATAAAACAATTTACTATTGACAATATGAAGGAGAAGATGCAATTTGTATCAAAACTTTGGAATTCCTATGAAGAACATGGCCCAATCCCTCTAGTGGAAGAGCAAATTCCATAACCACCACTTCACATTGATCACATCATGGTTGGAGAACTCTTTCATGAGAAATATGCACTGAGTGCCACGACAAGCAAGTGTTAGCATGAAAAGTAGAGGAACAATGAAAGAGAGTAAATGCAAAATACATATTTGTGTAAGCAAAGAAATTTGCCCACCTTTTGCTTAAAGATTTCGAAGTAACACCAAATTGTTGACATGCATGATTATTCAGAATGGTGTCAATGATTATTTGAGTAGTTAAAGTGTATAATAAAGGATTTCATAAACTTCCATATCTTGGTGTCATACATCATTTAGAATCCACTATGCATGCATGCAAAGGATGATGTAGACTTGTACCTAATCTTTGGGATGCCTCTAACCTCCAACATTGTATAGACATTAAATACTTCATTGGATTACCCCAGCATAATGATTGGTTTGAACAAGTCCAAACAAACAGCATGTTCTTAGTATGTGGCTTGTGCCACAATAAACTTCTTGAAAAAGAAAAAATGTCTTCATAAGGTTTACACACTAGAAACATTGTGTTCCACTTTACCAACATTAGGGAGATTGTTCATTTGGGTCATTGGTTAGAACATGGCAATGGAGTTGTAACATGCAAGTCCTAGATTCACTAGCACATGGATGAAAGGACATGTTTGCATAGTCTTCACAAAGCATTTGACCCCAAAGTGTTTCTAGACCAATCTCCCACCCTTTCATATATAAATTGACAAAACTAGTATTTTGCATACATTATACATAGGCTTTTGCAATTAGGCAAACCATAAACACTCCTCATCAAGAGCAAATTTTTGTAGAGAAATTAGAGACAACATGTAGCTATGCTATGAATGGAGAAGATCCTTAAAGACATTTTGGCATCAATAGATTCATAAATCAAACATCAAAATATGCTAAAATACTTCGACTTCATGAATGTAGTAGTTTGCACCCAAACAATGATGTATATCATCATTAATACAGATGATGGAATCTTGCTTATAGCATTTATGTTTGATCATTGATGCAAACCTAGAGGTGGTTTGGGTTTAGTGATGCACACCTAATTTTTGCGGCTAGCTAATACCTTTGGAGATGTTGATGATGAACTCTTGATTGGTTTTGCCTTTTCATCAGTGGTTGTTATCTTCTTCAATTTTGGTTGTTGGTTGTTACTAATGGTCGATGATGGTGAAGAAGCCACTGATAGTTATTGTTTTAGTGAACCTTGGCTTCCTAAACAAATGGTTGTTGGAGAACGAGAAGAGAAAGGGGTACTATTGGTAGTTAGTGATTCTTCATTACTCTTTTCTTTGTTTTTGGAGTTATTGGTTGGTATGGTGGCAACAGTTAGTGGTTATTGTGATGCCTTCTCTTGCACAATCAATACCTTATTAGCAACTTGAGATTGACATGGCATTGATTTCTTTGTGATTGAGACATATAGTTCAAATACTTTGTTATATTGTAATGCTAAATGTCCAACCTCATAAATTCTTGCAGTTAATCTAATATGAAATTATGTGTGTGTTTAACGTTTAACATGTATTAGTTATTTTAGTCATGTCTTTGAATTCAATTGTATAATGGTCTTAAATTAAAGTTTATTTCTTTGACATTATTGTCAATCAACTATTCTAACCAAAACATCTTATGGTTTGCCAAAGTGATGATTAGGTGTCCAAATGATCATATCATCCCAATGGAGTCACAAAGAATTTAGAGGGTAGCTTCATCACTTTCGACATACTGGACAATTCAATCTTCCACCACTCTTGATGATAACGTGTATGAGGATATGCCATCCTGTTCTTTAAAGGAGGTTAAAGAGTCATGTACAAATAAATTTGTGATAGAATATTTCATTTTTTCAAATTAAGAAAGCCATGCCAAATTACAAACAATTGGTTATATAAATAACCTAACAAGTTTATGTACATGACATTCTAAAGAGGTATGTGAGAGCTAGTGTGCCAAAAAAAACTCAACAACCAATGATACTCCAGAAATCACAATAACATGAGTAGCAAACCACCGTCCACAATGAGAGAAATTCACCCAAAGAGCTTGTCAAAGACATCTAAGAAAAAGTTGATTGTATTTTTAAAGAAAGAAATGAGGTATGGCAAAACAAACCTTTTACTCAATTGTTGGAAGAGCTAGAGGCTACTAGAGGCTTAACAAGAAAGAAGCAAAACTGAGGAGTGGAAGTCAATTGAAGAGTTCCTTACCAAGCTCACCTAGGACTCCTCTTTAGAGCCTACTATTAAGGAGGCTAGACCCTCTAATATTAATGAGATTGGACCCTCTAATACTAATGAATAAGCACATTAGTATAGAAACTTTTTTCAATAAAACATTCTAGTAATTGTTAGCTTGTAAAAAATATTATATATGAATTGCAACAACTCTTTTAATTGTTGTATTCATTAGATTAAATGTTAATAGTTGAACTCTCTACTTTGAAGATTGTATGTCACATTATAATATTGTTACTTTGCATTTATGCATCAAAAGGTGTGTAAATACGTATGTTGTGGAGTATGGTAGATTTGTTTAATTGTTTACTAATAAGTGCACCACAATTTAATATTATAATTTCTTTTTGTAAGTCAAAAAGTACATACTTTGATTACATTCTGGATTTCAAGTTAATTGGTCAATTACTTTAATGTCTTTATTATTTAAAATACAAGGTCTCGATCACCATGAAGAAAGTTGCAAAAGAAGATAAAACTTAATGATTAAAAACGTTTCTCCCATGTTTAGTAAGTCATGTGTGTCTAGTCGAGGAGTAAATTCACCAATAAATCAACCCATCCCAAATAGAGATTTTTGAAGAATAAATTCATCCAAGAAGAGATAATAAAATCCCTCTATGTTCCCTTTCATCCTTGTCTCCTTTTCTCAGTCATTATAGCAATCGTAATAATATTCTATGTAAAATTCTTAAGTTATGATTTCAATTTTGTAAATTACAATATGTTTTAGAAGATTATTCATATTTAGTATTGTTCTAACTATCGAAGTCCTTAACTAGGTATCATTAAATTGCAAACTTAATTAAGGTTTCCTTCTTCTTTTTTTAACCCTTATCCTTGTAATTCCTCAACTTAAAGATGAGTTAGATATGCCACACCACTAATGCAACTAAAAATTCATAGGGAACCTTTTTTCGGTATGAAAGGATAGTGCTAATCCAATATAGTTACCCACATATTTGATTATGTGCTCCTAGGACTTGCATTATACCCTATATTTTCAAGGGCCATTGTATTATAGTCCCATATTTTTCACATAACATAAATCATGTATTTCATATTATGCAACCTAGCCAACAAAGTAATTACCTCTTGGGTCATGGCGAGTTCCTTTCATGTGCCTCTCTCTGTGTGTGCATAACTCTTTATCCTTAATCCCATTTATGAAGACTAATGAGAATCCTATAGGTTGGGGTCTCTATTATGGGTGTCCTCATGAACAACCTTTGAAAATTGGTCACATACTCTCATAATTGCTTCGCGCTCTTGTTCTACATCATGAGCTTGAGAACTACCTAATGAATAAGTTTTTTAAGACTAGAAAAGGTGGCAACCATCTACTTTGTCGAGTCAAATATTGTTAACTAAGTTTTTCATCAAACATTGACCTTAAGTCAATCTTGTCCAAGCTACAATTTGCCAGTATTGCCTCACATAACTCTTTATCCTTAATCCCATTTATGAAGACTAATGAGACAATCCTATAGTTTTGGATCTCTATTAGGGGCGTCCTCATGAACAAGCTTTGAAAATGGTCACATAGTCTCATAATTGCTTCGTGCTCTTGTTCTACATTCATGAGCTTGAGAATGACTTTATGAATAAGTCTTTTAAGACTAGAAAAGGTGGCAACCATTTACTTTGTTGAGTCAAATATTGTTAGCCAAGTTTTTCCCTTCTCATCTAGGTAAGAATTCGAATGTTCAAAGCCTTCTGATCATCCAACTCTAGGTTGTTAACTTCATACATGTTTGAACTACTATACAAAGTTGCATGGTCTCCAAACTTTTAAGGACATTAATTCAAAGACTTATTGCATTCCTTTGTTGAGGTGTTTCTAAGGAGTCATTTCTATGCAAGGTTCAATATTGTATTCATGGATGTTTTTGCCACTCCATAACTCCCAGGACATAGCACTTTATTCATCTCATGCTTGTGCTTTCGAATCACTTCCTTGCCGAATTTTAGCATGCATCCAATGATTCTTAATAGGTTTCTAGCTATTGCAAAGGTACCATAGGTCAAACAATTATGCACTTACTTCCTTTCTCTCTTCGAAGGGTCTCAAAGCCTACTTCTTTGGCAAGTCACAATGATAAGACTCGTGAAAGTTTCCATCTCTTCTCTTGGCGACTTGAAGGCCAATTAAGTCTCTAGTTGAAGGTCCACTATGTTAAGAAACATGGATCCTTGAGCAAGGTTTAGCTATGGACAACACAAGTCAATGACAAGATGCATGATGACAGACTAGAGATTGACTGTTACACAAGTGAATTAGGTTCCAAAATAGATTAACATGGACTCATAGACACAATCTTGAGTAGAGAGACAAGATTGAAAGTACAAAGTACAATAGCACTCATCATTTAACTCAATTCAAGAGCAAGGTTTAGCTATGGACAACACAAGTCGCTGACAAGATGCATGATGACTAAGACTAGGCATTGACTATTACACAAGTGAATTAGCTTGGACTCATAGACACAATCTTGAGTAGAGAGACAAGACTGAAAGTACAAAGTACAATAGCACTCATCGTTTAACTCAATTCAAGTACATGCTTTTATAGTTGTAAAATGATACCCCTTTTCTCATTGTGCCTATGGGATTTAGGTAGCTTCTCCTAGGTTGTTGCATATCCCTTGCCCTACTGCTCCATACAAAGAGGTTGTCGTAGGAGAGTGATTGCATAAATCTCAACATCCCTCCTCAATCACAACCATAAAAATCACCAAGTATACAAAGGTTGTCATCAGTAGAACCTTGCTAAAAGTAAACATGGAAAAAACCAACCATATAAAGCTAGAGGCTGTCGCAAGGCCTCACTAAGTATGCAAAGGTTGTAGTGCACATGTCACGAGGGTTACAGGCTTATGATTGGAACATTAATGCAAATGCATTCAAGGCTTAAAAAGATCTAGTCAAAATTTTGGAGGCAAGGACTGATATAGAAGCCCTTATGGTTTTCATCTTTAGATATGAATTTGTAAGCTTTTTGTGGTTTACTTTCAACATGACATGTCTTCTTATCCTTGTTCTTCTTCACTTTGATGCAAATCTTTTCATAGTTCTTGATGCTCTCCACTTTGCTTGAATCTTCTTTAACTTTGCTCTTTTGGTCATCCTCAAGCAAAGATACCACAATCTTTTGAGTTTTGCATGATAGCCAAGATAGCTGAAATATTTTCAAAATCTTCAAAAGGATACATTGGTTGCACTTGAGTATGAGTAGCTTTATTTCCTCCTACAAAGAGACAAAACAATCTTCCCATGTAGTACAGATGCGTACTTGAACTGTTACATACGCAAGAAAGCCTACTAGCTATCCTTTACCTTCTCATGTGAAGGTTACTCAAGTCGATTGTCACAAACACATGATGAGAGCTTTTGAGTTTTACATAACCAAGATAGCTGAAATATTTTCAAAATCTTTAGATAGATACATTGGTTGCTCTTGAGTATGAGTAGCTTTATTTCCTCCTGCAAAGAGACAAAACAATCTTCCCATGTAGTATAGATGAGTACTTGAACTGTTACATATGCAAGATGGTAAGCCTACTAGCTATTCTTTACCTTCTCATGTGAAGGTTACTCAAGTCGATTGTCACAAACAGATGATGAGAGCATCAAGATGGCCAAGGTCTCGCATACATCCACTGTGGACTATTTGATATATGCCATAATAGCCACTCATCCTAACATAGCATTTGTAGTGCGAGTTATGACACATTATATGGCAACACCTATCGACAACATTAAGACACCATGAAAGGTATCATGAGATACCTAAAAGGCACTACAAATGTGCATTTGCTATTGTGGCCAAGATACTACATTCATGTGGCAAGAAAGTTTTCTTTTTATCCCTCCTCTCTTTTTTTCCTCTCTCCACACAAGTATGTGTTGTGTGCACATGTTTACAAATGTATTTTCATTGCATCTTTGCAAATCTCTCTCGCAAGTGTGTACACTTGCTCTCCCATCATTTTTTTTTTTAGTCTACTTTTCTTTTCCCATCATTTTTCTTTAGTCTACTTTTCTTTTTTTTCATGGCCTGTGCAAGTTGTGTACACACATGCAAAGATGTGCACGCTTGCGTGTTCACTTGGGGAGGGTTTAATTTTCTTTTATAATCTTTGGAAACTAGGATCCAAAACCTATATTTAAATGTGTGGATGATGATGGGATAAAAATTATCCCTAAGCATTAGATTATACCTCATTTTCTTGAGGCAAAATAACCAAAATCTCCCATTTCATTTCCATTGATTTCCGTCTAACTTGCTAAGCCTTCTCCATTCTCATGTTGGTGCTTTAATTACATGTAACTCACGCGCTTCCATAAATTATAACCTCTCTCTCTCTCAAAATATCAATTGAGGGCAATCAAACTTTTGAAGTTAAATTAAATGTCTATTTTGCTTGCCTCAACCTTGTATGCCTTAATCAAAACCCAATTTCAACTCCACTTTTATAACCCACCAAGGAGCTATTTCAAGAAAGAGTAGAGATCAAACTTCTAACCGCCAGCCAAGAGTAAAGGGTGCATTTCTTACAACATCCTTGCCAACAACATTGCGTCGTAGGATATTAAAACCATAGTGGATAGGGAAGCAACCAATTCTAGGCCTTCTTATACCTCCTATGTTGGCCAAGTCTAACCACAATATGTTGTTGAATCTCCATGTATGCCTTCCTCGACCGATTTTACCATAATATACTCTTCAATCCCCATGCACACCCTTGAATCTATGTATGCCCATGCCTTCCTCATTGACCAAGTCTTACCGCAATATGTTCTTGGACCCCCCATGTGCAAGGCATTCAAACTACACATGTTTGTATTGAAAGCCTACAAGACAACTTTAAGCTCGAGGCAAAAGACATTGTCCTTGAATGGAAAGTCAATGAGATCAACGACACTCAATTCAAGCTCTACACTTCAATTTGGATTATGCCCTACCTCCATTTCCAAGCTAAAACTTCGGTTCAGATTATGCCCTTTTACTAGCTTTGGACTTGAAGCATTTCTCTCTTGTAATCATATCACACTTCAAAAGAACCACCCTTCTTATGTCTACTCTCTTTTTGACAACCTTATTGACCGAGTCTTCCCACAAAATGTATTCTTGTTACCCCATGTACAGCCTCCATACTACATAACTTTAAAATGAAAACTTATGAAAACTTAAGTTTGAGGCAAAATACACTTTCCTTGGCAAGGAGCTTAGTGAGATCAACACTCAATTCAAGATCTACACTTCGATTTGGATTACCCTTCAAAAGAACCACCCTTCTTGTGTCTACTCTCTTTTTGACAACCTTATTGACCGAGTCTTCCCACAAAATGTATTCTTGTTAACCCATGTACAGCCTCCATACTACATAACTTTAAAATGAAAACTTATGAAAACTTAAGTTTGAGGCAAAATACACTTTCCTTGGCAAGGAGCTTAGTAAGATCAACACTCAATTCAAGATCTACACTTCGATTTGGATTATACTCTTACAGTGGCTTGGGACTTGCACATTAACCTTCCATTTCCAAGCTAAAACTTCAATTTGGATTATGCCCTTGCATTGGTTTTGGACTTGAACCATAACTCTCTTCTCATCATCATATCACCCTTCAAAAGAAACACCATTCTTGTATCTACCTTCATTCTGACAACCTCAAGTATATACTCAAGTAATCAATCCAAGTAATCTTTCAAATAATTAGTGCAGATGAAAGATCAAATTCCAAAAGCTGCTTTTATCCTTTTCAATTATTTATGGAGTGGCAAGGAAATATATGAGCCAAACAAGGAAATATGTCACCTACGGATTGTGCAGCCAAACAGTACCAAGGTTAGTAGGGGGCAATAAACCCAACACTACAACCAAATGAAAAGTGGCAGTTTTGGAATATTAGAAATATTTATGGAGTGGCAAGGAAATATATGAACCAAACTCAAGGAAATATGTCACCCAAGGATTGTGCCACCAAGCAGTACCAAGGTTAGTAGGGGGCAATACACCTGACACCACAACCAAATGAAAAATGGCAGTTTTGGAATATTAGAATAACTCTACCACAGTTTTAAGAGACCACTAGCATCACTAGCAAATGGAAAAAGGGCAGATTTCATAGAACACCAGCACAGTTTTAAGAGAACAGTAGCAGCACCAGCGAATGAAAGAAAGGAGAGACTGTCAGTATACTAGAAGAAAGCAATAAGAATTTGCCACTGCAAACAACCTTCACAGACTGTCATCTATGGTACTAATAGAAACACACCAACATTTAGAACACCTCGTGCAACTGAGCAAAGGCTTACTCCTGAGTCTTCCTCTTTACCCCACTACATCCTATGCAACACAGCTCTAAACTCTTCACTTGCACCAAAGGTAGGCCAATCAATACATCAAGCGCAAATGTACTTAGCATTAAGTGCCATATGCAATAGTCCAGTTGATATGTTACAAACTCTTAGGATCTCTTTGGCTCCCCATGTAGTTAACAAGTCCAATAATATATTCTTCAAATGATTGCACATAACTACCAAGTCCAATAATATATTCTTCAAATGATTGCACATAGCTATTATACTTCGTGGTAATACTTTGATCTCATCCACTCAGCTGCTTCAACATGTATTAAACCACATCCAACATGACACAAGCATAATCTCAAACGTTTCAAAGGCATATTGAACCACAACGATTCATATTCCAGTCAAGTCTTAATGTCATACGAGATACAATATGACCTCAAGTATTCAAGTACTTCAGAACAACTGCAGAACAGCACAGCTTGCTAGATACTCATGGCCTGTAAGAGTATAATGAATTTTGCTACAGTTTGATCATTTTTGTGATGTTGCCAAACAACCAACAGGCCAGAGGCCTCCAGAAAGCAGATACATCTCACAGCATTCGGCCACTTCAGAATATCATGTAGGATTCTAATCATGTGGTTTCAAACACACTATCACATTATTTTTTTTAAGCTTCACAGACATGGTTTCAAATACTTGTAACAATTCATGCTATAATCACATGAGAATATTCTGAAGTATATCAATTTGATGAAAGGTTTCAAATACTTGTAACAATTCATGTTATAATCACAAGAAAAGATTAAAGTGTACCAATTTTATGAAAAACAAAGGAGATCCAATTGAAACCAAAACCTTTATACTAAAAGACAGCAGACCTAATAATTACATTACTTCATAATTGCAAACTGGAAAACAAGTCATTAATACTTGTAATTTCCTTCTAGTCAAGGTATCTAATAGTTGTTTGCCAGTCTCTAGTACTTCAAGACCAGTAGACAAACCTTATTCTGCATAAATGGAAAGCTAGTCCTGTAGATCCGAAATACAAGAACCATCTAACCCTTACACAGTGCATAGCATGATTCAAAAACATATGCTTGCACTGATCCCCCTTTCGGATTCCGCGCCTTCAAAACCAGCCACACTACCACCTTGTGAATATGCTAACAGGCCCCCACAAACAAAGTGGAAGCAACCGCCATTTTCCTGTCTCCAACTGACCATATCAAAAGTACAGCCGCAATCAGAGGCCATCCAAGCTCGCCAGGAGTTGATACTGTTTCATGCTTATTCCACAAGTAATGGTTTGCAGTAATGTAACTCTTGATGCCACCCATAATCAAGAGCCCTACCAGAGACCTGTCCCATTTGCTTTCACTTAACTGAATGCATTGCCACTTACAGAATCTGGATAGGAAAAAAAAAGCAGCCTTACTATTCACATGGAACATGCCTGCACCGATGCATGTCAAAAACTCCATGCACCAGTGAATCCATCACCTACTATAACGAAAGTTCTAGGAAGCCATATCAGGGGAGCCCAACAAGGCCACCAGACTTTCCGGGTTAGCTAAAAGTTATACTATGAGGTCGACCAGTGTTATACATCAGGGGAATCAGACAGACTGCTGCACCAGTCCAGAGAAATTGGCCTCCGACATACCAGCACATCTGCAGCATCCCCGTTTACCTAAATCTGTATTCATGTTAAAAGAGTTCCAATATACATGTACCATGCAGCTTCTCAATTTAGAGCAACGTCCTCGGTTCATCACAGCAAACCTACCTTCATAAGCTGCACAAGAAAAAAAAAAGAAGCTAGCTTCATACAAGAACCAGATACAGCTCATACACAAAACTGTAGGGCAAAGACAGTCAGTTTACCTGCAGGATTCCAGATTCAGCATTCTCTTCAAGTCCTTTGTTGCAAAGGCAGTATCCCAAACTCCTTTCATGGTTGAAGTGCCACTCCAGGTACACTTGGATGTGTCCGCCACATGCTTATCCATAATCTGAGAGAGGTCTAAGGAAGAAACCCTGCTTGGCTTCATATAAAAACTCGGAAGTGGAAGAGAACTAGGAGGGGGAGAATTATAATAACCAGGGCCAGCCCATCGCTCATTGTCAACAATTGAAAACCACTGTTCATTGCTTAATATACCAGTAAATTGCAAAGACAGAACATCTGTGGCTGGATCTCCTGAACTGCTTTTGATTGACACACTACCCTCACTTACAGAAGACTCATCACTGCTCTGAAATGTGACTGCAGAAATCCCGGCTATGTCTACACATTCAGAACCACTTTGGGCCTCCTCTCTGGTTGGACTTGCAGGTAAGCATTCCTTACTTCCAGCCAGGGCCTTGAGAGCCTCATCTCTGGTTGGACTTGCAGGTAAGCATTCCTTACTTCCAGCCAGGGCCTTGAGAGCCTCATCTTCAAGCCGTGATATTTCAGCGTCTTCTGATCCATCCTGAGGACATGTCTTCTGGAAAAACTTTGCAATTAGCTCTTCTGCAGCTCCCCTATCTTTCGGTCTTTGCAAGATGGTGACAACGGGAGCAGCAGCTTGGACCTTGACGGGATTGTCAATTCCAGAACTGGCCCTTCGTAATTGCCTCCCTCTCCCACCTAGTTTATCTTCCATTTGACCTTTCGTCTCACCATCTTCATGTGTTAACTTTCTGAGAGGCTTTGACGCATCCTTTCCAAAATGCAGAGAGAAATCTAGATGCGTCCTCTTTTTGTAGTCGCCTACGTGTTCATTGCCATTCAGCCGCTTCTTCTTCTGATAATTGATTTTGGAGTCAACAAACTTTGTCGATGTTGAATGATTTCGATAAGCTGCAGAAACTACACTAGAATCGGTGGTTTGGTTGCCCTGCACCATCTTGAGTGGAAGCCGGCCATTGATAGAGTTTTGAAAATCCCGGGGATACCCCCCTTTCATATTGCTTCGAGGAGGAAGGCCAGTAGAAGCCGCACGAGATGCACCCGACTTTGAGGCTGCAAGATTCTTGGACGGGGAAGAAGGTAAAGAAGATGACGTATGGTAAGGGCCAGCTGTTGACTGGCCGGAGCTAATATAAGATTTGATTGAAGAGGTCCTCGAAAGGAGGGGTTGTCGGGAGTGTAAGCGACCGTCGGGCAGCGGCAGCAACCCTGCACTCATCTTTGCCAGATCTTGAGGCGGTAAAAGAGAGGGCCGAGAGCCAGATCTGCTAGTAGCCCTCGGTGCGCTTGGAGACCGACACAACATGCCGGCGAAGTTATGATTTTGACGATTGTGCGGAGAAGAAAGACAATCTTGAGGAGAAAGAACGGCCGTCCCCATAGCCAGGAGGTTTCTAGACTGCCAAAGCTAGGAGACAGCTGACCTGGCCGTGTCGGCACACGGATCAACAGCTCCTCCTGACGCTATCAAGGCTAAATCCTAGATGAACACACAACTCTCCTGTTTCGCTCCTTGAGAGCCTCACGGACGAGCATCTACAAATCACACACACACATAGGGAAGCGTTAAAAGAAAATAAAAAAGTCCGTGCATCTACAAATCAAATAAACACAGACGGAAAGCTGAAGAAAATCAGGTGAGTTCTCAAACACAAGTTTCATACAGACATCTCAGACACACTAAAATACCGACTGATCTCAGGCCTGTTTTCGAACACACTTACACACTGACAACGGGCCTGTTCTCATGCGCACATCCCTGGAGAACAGGGACAAGACATAACGGTGGAGAGATTAGGTAAAGCATGCGAAATTGGAGGGGCAGAAAGCACACAGAAACGCATGTCTTAGGAAAAGAAACGTGTAAAAGCCCTAAACAAAACGGGCATGTCCTCAAAACGCCTCAAGAAGAGGAAAACGTGCAATCGCGAAGCGAAACGGTGAGACGATGGGAGGGAAGAACATGTAAACATCGCAAAGAATGAGGACCGGGGGGGACTTACCAGGGAGGGAAAGCAGAAGGCGTCAAAGCCGATCCTGCCCAGAACGGATCGAGGCACAGGAACGCCGGGAGGGGGGTGAGGGGGAAGAAAAGCCTGTGAGGCTATGCTTTTTGTTGCTTTCTTACAGAAGAGGGGGGGAGGACACAGATGAGAGGCAGAGGAAGAAGGGGAGAAGAGAGAGAGAGAGAGAGAGAGAGAGGAGAGAAAAGGGAGAGGGGAGGGGGGGAAGACAAGAACGCGTCTTTCTTTCGGACGCTCACTTGCCCCTTATTTAAACGGCTTTCTCTCGTCGCCGCCCTTCAGCGCACCGCCCATAGGCGGTCCCCGGCCCTATGTCGACTGACGCGTGGCCGTCCCGTACCCCCCTAAACAGCCTTTAGAGCCGCTGTGCCCAAAAAATCTCTACCGGCGCGCATCCTTTGAGACCTTGCAAGTTGCGCGTGGCATTCTCTGACTCGCTCGCTTCCACAGGAAATCAGTTTTTTATTAATTAGGTTACATTCTTTGACAAATTGGGCATCCTAGGCTGATGTTATTTTATTATTATTGTTAGGTTAACATTCCTTATCAGTTCGGGCATCCCGGGCTAATGTCCTTTGTCATATTTGAGCTCGCGGAGAGAACAATGCAAAAACCTTCGACCTTAAAAGTCTTCTTTGAAGATTAATGCTTTGATAACCATGGAACTACTCTCTACCACTACAATTAGTGAGCCCTCCCACACTTGTTCATGTCACAATAATAGACCTATATGCATGTAAATGTCTTCTCTAGATCTCCAATCCTTTTTGAATACGACCCGCTTCACATGTGTTCTCTAGATCTCCAATCCTTTCAAAATATGAACCACTATCCCCTAGAATAATGTGAAAAACTTCAACAAAACAAATCTTTAAGGTACATTGTTGGAAGATTAATGCTTTGACAACCATGGATCTCCTGTGTCAAAAGCAATCAAAAAGTCCTACCAAACTTGCCGTGTTACAATATCCATATACATGTGGGTTCTTTCTAAGTCTCTAATTCCTTGTAAACTCATATACATGTGGGTTCTTTCTAAGTCTCTAATTCCTTGTAAACTTGAGCCACTATCCATGAGAACAATGCCAAAACCTTAAAGTTAAAAAAGCTACATGTACATTTTTCGAAGATTAATGCTTTGATAAGGATAGAACACTTGGTGCCATTACAAGCAAAGAGTCTTAGTAGAATTGTCCTTGTTACAATACCTATGTACAAGTAGGTTTTTTCTTATCTCCAAATGGTAACTCACATGAATATAACTAAATTAGACTCATCGTTATCAAGTCTAAAACCTCTTCGTTGAACATTTGAAGGATCGTATCCCATTTATGCGATTCACTTGGCACTAAAGTTGATTTTTTAACTAGAAAATTAAAATTTTAAGCTCAAATCATCATCAAAAGCATTCTCATGCCATACTTAATGTAGCCTATGATGGACTTTTCCATTGTATGTGATATCTTCATTAGATGGTCCTTTCATACAACAAAAAGAAAGCAAAGTCATTAAACTTTTGTTCCTAAGGTATTATTATTAAGATAGATAGTTGTGTTTTGAGAATCACAATAAACTAGAAATTGAACAATGTGCAAATGCCCTCTAAATGCATGTGACGATGTTCCCCAAAAAGAAGTAGCGGTGGATGAAACTAAGAATCTTCATATATATGTACTAAAGTGATGCATGCCCATAGGCGCTTCACGTCTAGTCTCCTCCTAGTGCTTTGCACCAAGCTTGCACTACATGCCAGCTTATGTTTGGCACTCCTCCCTAGTCTTCTCTCAACACTTTGTGCCAAACTTTGAAGGACCACTATTACTATTCGTTTACACATTTCACACCTTGATACATGGGTTACGTGGCAATATAATATATGTTACATATATTTTATATTTTATATTTTTGTATTATATTTTATCATATTATAATATCACTATAAATGCTCGCAAGTGGTGGGCACCACCATGGTGATGGGCAAGGACCCTGACACCACTGCCAAGTAGTAGGTCCCCTGCTCAAGTGAGCTTACATGGCAATATAATATATGTTGCGTGTATTTTATATTGTATATTTTTGTATTATATTTTATAATAGTATAATATAACTACAAAATCTGGAAGGTGGTGGACACCACCATGGTGATGCGCAAGGACCCCCGACACCACTGCCAAGTAGTAGGCCCTCGCTCAAGTCAACTCAACACCCTCTTCCCCGCATCCTTTCCTATTTGAAGCCATTTTGGTGCCATGTAACTCAGCGTCCCCTACATGTGTGTGATCGTCTGCTTGTCCATTAGCCTCACCAACCCATAGTCCCCCAACTTATTATTTTGGTAAGGACTTTTGCTATTGTTGTGCCTATGTGAGAAATGCATGAGGTGGGCAATGTGGAGGCACCAATGGTACAAAAATCAAATGTATTTCTTAGTTGTGTATAAAACCATGCATTAAATACACCCTAAACTATTCTTTCGATAATAAATATAGATGTTTTCCTGATATAATTGTAGTTTATATCTAGAAAGAATGCAAATTTGTAGAAGGATGTAAAACATATCTCTAAACGTAGGGATTAACACCTTGAATCGAGGAAAGTATAGATTTCTAAAAATTTTATAGAGCTATAGAGAAATATAATCTCTACTTTCTTTGTCCAAAATCCTAAATTTAAAGAGAAACTATCATAAACATAAATCTATATAAAGGATAGTTTCCTCTTCCTCCCAAAATTTGTCAAAATTGGTGCACTAATCACATGGAGGCGTGAAGCAATCTCACATTTGCCCTTAGACTGTTGTGTTATTTCACCCAAAAGTAAAAAAGAACACATATCAATTAACTCACATATGTATTCAATCTTAACTAAAAAATAAGTAAATCATACTTGGTGAGGTAACATGTTGAGCCTTTACATTTGTTAAGCAACTTGTAGAGTGGGGGTGAAATTGATGCAAAGTCACAAAGCAAGACAGGTCCTAGAACTCCCACTTACTCAAATCATGAGGGATACGGCTTGTGTGTGAGCGATATATACTATGCTCACAATCAAATGGCAGTAAGTGATAGCATTGAACATAGCTATAGTAGCAAATCTCTATAAACAAAGGAGTGCCCATGTCAATAAAGTGATCATCAAGTAGCCTCTATTACCTATGCTAGGCTTCTACAAATGATATCATTTGGAGCTAATGGATGAAACATCTCTTGCAATCTTTTTTGGTATTCGAAAGTGAGGTAGTACTCAAAAACAACGATAGCCATCTAAAGAAAAAGCTAAAAGGGACATACTAAGAAATCCATTAAAAATCTTATCATGGATTAAACTGAGAATAATTAACTTAAAAAAATAAAACTAATTTCAATGAAGCAAGAATTGAAATGATATATGAGCATGTTTTTAAGAAGATAAGAACTAAAGACTTTAAGTAGGCATTGAAAGACTTTACACTTGCATAAAATATTGATAAAATGTTAAAGAAGGAAATGAGAGATTTTTGTAGGACTTTCTCATATACAATGTTGATGGTGGACTTTACCATATACTCTTTCTCACTAAGCAAGACCTTCAATCACAGTGGTGATTTTAGTCAAGAGAAATTAAATTATGTTTTTAAGAAGATAAGCACGGTTGAAGTCTTAAACCAAGTAATGAAAGACTTTACACTTGCATAAAAATATTGACAAATCGTCAAAGTAGGAAATGAGATATTATAATACTCTTTGTAGAGCTGGAAAGCACTGGAGGATAGCGTGTATTCAAATTATTATCATTTTTGATGGGCGCGCATCTTAGGCATGGCGCCAATATTTTGACGCACTTATTTATTGAAGCGCTTGATATTTATTTATTATTTTTGTATGCGCATAGATGCACAATTTAAATATTTATATTGGACATTGTATTTGGGTATCGCCCGACTTCTTAGGCGCCCAATAGCTTTAATTCTTTAGTGGGACAAAAGCAAACACAAAAGCTAAAGCATGCTAATTGTAAATTGGGCTATTTTTTGAGCTTGGAGATGAATAATATATCAAATACATGCTTTGTGGAGCGCTCACACAAGGCATGGGGGAAAACTGTACCCAATTAGTCTCTTACTTTATGTCATGCAAGCTTTCTTCCTTGTTCTTTGTGCAAAAGTAGAGTTCTTTTGTTCTTGGGGACCTTCCGGCACTCACTACGCGTGCATACAGTGTCCGATCTATGCCCCAATGGTATCAGAGCGAAGTTGAGATCGAGAGCTTCCAATCGCTTACCATCTCACGCAAAGGCAGAGCTCCTGTAATGATCGAGCTCTACAGTCAATCTCGTGCCAAACGGTCAATACCAGCGTGTTCCTGGCAGTCAAGAACCCCCTGCTACACACTTAGATCGCGAAGGACTGGCTTTTGCATGCGGAGGACCACGCGGGAAGCTTCTACAACAAGCCGCTTTTTCTCTGCTCTCAGATAAGCAATTTCCATTAAAGTTTGGATTAGAAGCTTGATAAGCTTTAGAAGAAGATTTTAAAAAGCTTAAACCCCCCAATTTTTCTGTCGACAGCAGTAATATATACTACACGTCGCCGAAATGGTCCAGGACATCCTCTTGACCCCACAAAATCACGAAATTTAAAAAAAAAGGTAAAGCTTTAGAAATTCAAAGCTTCTAAAGCTTCAAGTTTCAATTCCAACTCTTACCATAGCAGCAGCTCCTATCCGGTTAAACACGAACCTATCTTCAACTCTCTGGAAGCCCCTGTTCGCACATGTGGATTGACAGAACCAGATTCTAGCGAATAGTTTGCAACACGCAGTATACATGCAAGATTATTTTTGGGAAGACGATCTGATATCAAATTCCGCATCCGTAAAGGAGAAATACTACAAAAAAACCCAATTAAAAGAAGAAGAAGAAATAAGCCTTGTAAACCTGACTTTAAGCTACGCTCATCTCGCTAACAAGATTTCGAGTGTGTGAGGTCTTTTGGAATTTTGTAGGATGTCCGATCAAACCATGGAAGATTTTATGGCTGAAGGTGACCTATTTGAACAAACGATGGAGCAAAAATTGGATTTGATTATGATGCAGCTTCAAGAGGAACGAAGAGCACGTCAAACTTTGCAAGCTCAATTGGCCAATCTGCAATGATCTACCGCCGACCAAGATGGACCGCAACCTGAAGATCTTTTACGACGTACGATCGATGCAACACTTGAAGTGCAATCTATTCAGAAAGAAATAAAGATAAGTAAAAGAAACTTTAAATTTTGTACTTTCAATGGGTCACGCGATGGAAAGATTGTACTTGCTTTTATCAGTCAATTTGATGATTATTTCCATGAAGAATAGTATGTTGAGAAAGACAAAATTAAGTGTGTCACTAACCATCTAGTTGACCAAGCATCCCTATGGTGGACTGTTGTCCGCAAAAGCATTGATTGTCCCACTACTTGGGAGACTTTCCAAAAGAAAATTTTGCAGAATTTCCTTCCACCCCAATTTCACGAAAAAGCAATCAAACAATGGGATCTTCTGCAACAAAGGGATCGTGAGCCTATTTCACAATATACCGAGTGTTTTTGGAATGCTTTATTGCAACTACGAATGCTTGAAGATGTACCTGAGGCAACCCATAAATGCAAGTTTATGTTTGGCTTACTTGGACATTTTTATGCAGAGGTCAACATGTTCAAGCCAATAACTCTCGAAGATGCAATTTCCTTGGCCCATGACACTGAAGACAAAATTTGAGGACGAGAGAAGCGACCACAACAATTTCAAACTAATGGTAACTTTGGTTTAAAACAATTCAATTCAAATTTTCAAAGATTCAATCAAAGTCGTTTCCTTCCATCTTCATTTCGTAAATCTTGGACACGACCACCTACTTTGCCATCAAACACAAATTCAAACCCTAAGCCATCTCTCCAGTCAAATCCCAACATTCCTAAACTTCCTGCTATTACCAATAATGTATCCAAAGGCAAACCCATAGTCTGTTACAAATGTCATCAACCTGGACATCTAGTGGCCAATTGTCAATTCAAAAAGCCAACTGTTCATATCAATTATTTTCGAGCGACAGAAGATGAAGAACATGAAGAGATGCCAGATTTCACGGAAGATGATGACGACATTGGTACTACTTCAGATACTTTACTAGGTATGCCAAATCCCCATTCCTTATTAACAATGAAATGTCTTGTGCATGGTAAAGAAAAGACTGTTTTACATGATGATGGGAGCATACACGACTTTATTTCTGTAAAATTGGTCAAAGAATTGAATTTACATATTGTTTTTACACATTATCGCATCAAGGCTGCATTCTTAGGCACTAGATACAATGGAACACAATAGGTGCATGATTTAGAAATTAAAATTGGTGATTATACTGAACGAAGAAATTTCTTAGTTGTGCCTTTGTAGTCTAGTGACATTATCTTAGGAATGCCTTGGCGACATCAATACAATCCTGATACAAATTATTCTACACATTCAATGAAATTTCATTCTAAAGGGAAACAAATCACATTGCATGGTATGCACACTTTCAATAATTTTCCATTACTTAGTCATACTCAGGCTAAACGTGCATTACGAAAAAGTAGCAAATCCTATTTAATATGGGTGAATGAAATCGAAGCTAAAGAAAATCAAATGCATCCTAGGCACGCATAATTTCTTTTCCAATTTCAAGATTGTTTTGCTACTGATTTACCACCTGGATTACCACCTGTGCATCCTGAAGATCACAAGATAGACCTAATTCCTGGATCACAACCACCATGTAAAGCACCATATAGACATAACCAAATTGAACAGAAAGAAATTCAAGCCCAAATTGAAGAATTGGTAACCCGAGGACTTATTAGACCTAGTAGTTCTCCATTTGGTGCACCTGTCTTATTAGTGAAGAAGAAAAACAATACCTATCGCATGTGCATTGATTATCGTGCCCTAAATAAAATTACTGTTAAGAATAGATATCCGATTCCTAAGGTAGATGATCTTATGGACAAGCTACAAGGATTTGCCATATTCAGCAAGATAGATCTTAAATTTGGATACCATCAAGTAAGATTGGACACATCTGATATATTCAAAACTGCATTTAGAATACAATTTGGACACTATGAATTCTTGGTTATGCCTTTTAGTTTAACTAATGCACCAGCCACATTCAGTCGTATGATGAATCACATATTTTTGAAGCATTAGCATTGTGTCATTGTTTTCTTTGATGACATATTGGTTTTCAGTAAGAATGAGAATGAGCATTATGAACATTTGTCTTTGGTTTTTAAATTATTAAAAGAGAATCAATTATATGCCAATCCAGAAAAGAGTGAATTTTTCCAAACAGAAATTGAATATCTAGGACATATTGTTTCATCTGAAGGTATTAAAGTTGACCCTAAAAAGATAGAAGCAATTTTGAATTGGCCAATATCCAAAAATGTGCATGAATTACGTTCTTTCTTAGGTCTTGCTAGCTTTTACAAAAAATTTGTGAGAAATTTCTCATTGCTTGCATTACCTTTGACAAAACTATTAAAGAAAAGCATCGTGTATCATTGGTCTGACAATCAACAAAAGTCCTTTGATTTACTGAAACATGCTTTAACTCATGCTTCTGTATTGCAATTACTTGACTTCAATAGACCATTTTTCTTAATAGTTACTGATGCTAGTGGATCTAGAATAAGAGCAGTCCTTATGCGAGATTTTCATTCCATAGCCTACTCTAGCTGCAAACTTAAACCTTCTGAACTTAAGTATTATACCTATGATAAGGAATTGCTAGATGTAGTACAAGCTTTATGTCAATGGAAACATTATTTAATGGGATCTGAATTCATGATCAAAACTGACCAACAAAGCATTAGACATCTTCTTAGTCAACCATAAATATCTGACCGACACATTAAATGGGCTGTTTTTATTCAAAGTTTTCATCCACTCATACAATATCAACCCGGAAAAGAGAATGTTGTTGCCGATGCTTTAAGTAGAAGACCGACTATTCATAATATTTCTATGATATCTTTTGACTCTGTTCTGCCTATGAAATACACTTATGACCAAGACCCTACTTTTCAAGCTGATTGGAATAAACTAGTTGCAAATAATTGGATTCCTATTGATTCATTGTCTTACACTGATGGATTTATGCTTTATGAAAAAAGATTATGTGTGACTGTTCCATTTCGATAATTTGTTTTGCATGAAATTCATTATCCCCCATACCAAGGTCATAGAGGAATTATATCTACTTTGCGTACACTGATTGAAGATTTTTATTGGCCACACATGGAAACTGATGTATCTAACTTTGTATCTGAATGCTTAATTTGTCAAAGAGTTAAAAGATACCATGGTAAATAATATGATTTATTAATGCCTTTATCAATTCTAGAACGACCATGGGAATAGATTTCAATGGATTTTATCACTGGTTTACCTAATATTAAAGCTAATCATGATATGATTTGGACTATTGTTGATAGGTTTAGCAAACAAGCATATTTCATTCCATGCAAGAAAACATTAACTGCATCTCAAGCTGCTCAATTGTTCTTGAAAATTGTTTTCACTAGTCATGGTTTGCCAAAAGTTATTATTTCTGATCGTGATTCTAGATTTTGCAATAATTTTTGGATTACTTTGTTTGCTAACTTAGGAACAAAGATTTATTTTTCATCTGTATTTCATCCTGAAACAAATGGCTAAACAGAAGCTACTAAATATTTACATTTACTTCAATTTGCATATAATAACACACCACATATAGTTACACAAAAAGCACCATTTGAAATTATTTATGGATATAGATTGCCTATACCTGTTACATCATTGTCAAACAAAGTTCAAGCTGCTGTGATATTGCTAACATGCACGGTACTATTTTTGATGAAGTTAAAGATATGATTGCCAAAGCCCAACAATCATACACAAAACAAGCCAACAAGAAAAGAAAAGCCATGAGTTTCAAAGTTGATGATTATGTTTGGTTACGAATTGAAAAGCGAAGATTACAAAGTGTTGACAAACACCCTGTTGTAAAATTAGCCCCTAGATTTTATGGACCTTTCAAGATCATTCAAAAAATCAATGACAATGCATTTAAACTTGAATTACCACAACACTTTTCATATCAGTTTATTATGATCTTTTAGAGGACAATTACCTATACACCCTACCCTGTATATGAAAAACCTCCTTTATTAGAAGAAGAAATTGAAATCCTTGAGCTTGAAATTATTCTAGATACTGACTTTATGACCACTAGAACTGGCCGTAGATATTCTAGATATTTGGTTAAGTTTAAAAATCATCCTGTTGAAGAGGCCCAATGGATGTACGCTCGAGACCTAAGTGCTTACCCCACACTGCTGGCTCTACATTGAGCTAATAGCAATTGAGGACAATTGCTATCCCACCCGGGGGTATGATGCCAGGAAGCATATTCCACGGTGGATTCCGTAAGGTTTTGCGGTGGATTCTGTAAAATTTTATTGCCGAGGCTCATACACAAGGTGGATTCCTTTTGCGAAAAGTCGATGGGGATGCCTATCCTTTTCAGGCGTCTTATTATTTTAATGTGCAAGTGGGTGATTCCGCAAAATACATATTTAAATTAATAGACGTTTATGAGTTTAGAGTGCACACTCGTAATAAATTAAGGTTAGGATTGAGTTCTAACCAGTTTATTTATTTTGTAGCTGAAGACTGCTAGGTATTCACTTTTGTTGGTTTAATTTTATTATTTTCTAACAATTGTGAATGCTTCAGTTGATGTGTAGAGCAGGCAATGATGGCATTGGGAAGCATTGGAGAATAGCGTGTATTCAAATTATTATCATTTTTGATGGGCGCGCATCTTAGGATGGCGCCAATATTTTTACGTGCTTATTTATTGAAGCGCTTGATATTTATTTATTATTTTTGTATGCACATGGGTGCACGATTTAAATATTTATATTGGACATTGTATTTGGGTATCGCCCGAATCCTGGGGTGCCAATAGCTTTAATTCTTTAGTGGGACAAATGCAAACACAAAAGCTAAAGCGTGCTAATTGTAAATTGGGCTATTTTTTGAGCTTGGAGATGAATAATATATCAAATACATGTTTTGTGGAGCGCTCACACAAGAGGCATGGGGGAAAATTGTACCCAATTAGTCTGTCGCTTCATGTCATGCAAGCTTTCTTCCTTGTTCTTTGTGCAAAAGTAGAGTTTTTTTGTTCTTAGGGACCTTCCGGTGCTCACTATGCGTGCATACAACGTTTGATCTGTGCACCAGATATAACCTCAAATAAGATAGTGTTTGTCCATTGAGGTTTATTAATTGTCATTGTAAATGCTAAACAAATGGGAAATTACATACCTTTCATAGAGAAAGGGAGTTGTAATGCACTTGTAAAAGTTATTCTTGGGATGAATACTCTCTCCTCAACATTGGTTCCTATTACTATCTCAGCTTCAATGACCTTCCTGTTAAATGCCGTGCATATAAGTATGGTGTCATTGCATAAACCTTTAGCAGGATTCAAATTTCTAAGCAACTTTATTGAAGCATTTATTTTTAATAGCAAGACATGAGGAGGAATATCTCCACCAAGATCAAGAGAATTAAGATATTCCACATAGTACAGGAAAAGGAGTTCTCATCAGTCTCTACAATAGAATCAACACTATAATATTTTTTTTACCTCTCCTGGCATCAACTACAATGCATGATTATTTGACATTTCCACCTCACTATTTTAGCATGCAAGAATTGTACACTCATTGAAGAAGGACATGTGATCATTGATGCTATTCACATCTTAATAGATACATCTAACCAAGTCCATTCTTATTGGAATTTGTAGCATATCATCATTATCTAACAAACATTTTCCATCTCCAATGTCTTGCAACCATTTGATAAATCCCATCCACTGTTACTCGCATGTTTTGTGTTAGTTTCAAAACCTTGAGGTACCATCACGAATTGGAACAACAAAGAGTTGCACCCACAATGTCATCATGGCTACCCTTTGGTACAACATATAAGTTTTGCCTAAAATCTCCACCAAGCAAAACAACCTTACCACCAAATGGCTTATCTTTACCTATTATTTCCTTCAAAGTCCTATCAAGCACTTCAAAAGTGCATTGATGCATCATGGGAGCTTCATCCCATAAAATAAGGCTAGTTTCTTTCAACAATTTTGCAAGATTACTGTGAACAAGTATGTTGCAAGTAGAATGGTTATCCAGTTATTTACAAGGGTATTTTGAATTTGGAGCAGGTTGTACGACCATTTGGTAAAAGTGAGGTAAAAGTAATGTAGCAATACTAGAATATGCTATAGCCAAGGCAATCTGACCCTAACTACATAGCTTTGCTAGCAAGCACATAAGTGCATTAGCCTCAGGATGCATACGATTGCAAGTAAACCACTTCGTGAGAGTTGTTTTTCAAGCATTTTCATTTTGGATCACCTCATGAATATTCGAGTCACAAAAAGCAACACTATTTTCACTAGGTAAGTGTACTTGCAAGCATTGAATATGTGACTTCTCGTTATGAAGTTTATACTCAAATATTCAGCAACATGCTTCAAAAGTAGAAATGTATCATGCATCAAAGTAGCTCTCAATTTCATCTATATCTTGCCTGCCTATTTCATTTGATGTGGAACCATGTGTAGTTGTCAATCTAATAGTCACATGATCATGGCCCTTATAAATATATTTGTACAAATATTTAATTGTAGCAATTATGTTGCATACCTCTATATTTATATGTGCATTGTATTTTAGACTCAAATAAGGAATGTATGGCACAACCCATCGATTATCTAGGATATTACCTTTCACATTGTGATTATTTCCATCATCTCGTCATTTGTACACAAGATAACCATTATTGTCAACTGTAGTTAAATGGACATATCTTTTTGGACATCCATGTGTACATCAACCATTCCTCAAGCAATGACTTTTTCCATTAGACACCCCACATGGACCATGTATGTTGTATTTAGTGATAGTTTGATATAAAGACAGAAATTAATCTTTATTCGAAAGCTTGGCACACACTATTCTATCATAATGTTTGGATGTAGTGGGTTTAAACCATGGCTCTAATATCAATAGTGTGTGAGAAAGAGGTAATCCTCTCTTTTAGAATTTTATCATAGAAACATATCTAGCAACATTGTCAAAGAGTTGCCTTTTTATTATTGTTTGCATCATATCCTTATGTTTTGCATGGAAAACTCAAGCACTAAGACTTGGGTGATCGTATGCAGTCTAGCCAGGTAACAAAGCATTTGTGATTTTTATCCACTTAGGATTACATGTCATGGTTATAAACATATCTAGTTTTCCCTTACTCCGTACAATGGCCATAGCATCTTGGTATAACTGGTGCATGAACTTTGGTCCACTTGTAAATGAAGATGGCAATACTATTCTTTTGCCTACAATACTCCTACTAACATGATTCTCACTTGTATCCTTAATTATGGTGACAGCAAGCTAATCTACATTACTTGATACTACAATAAGCATCAACAATATACTGTGTAGCAAATGGCCACCACGCAAGAGACATGCATTAGTGTCATCACACAATTGAAGTCAAAAAGCATAGAACTGTAATTGAGTAACACAATCCTTGTTTCAAAGGCTAGTGGGATTTATCTATGGATCTACATCTCTATAAGGAATTCTAATATGCCATCCATCCTCTCCATTTGGAAATAGAAGAACCAATAACGTAGGTATATATGCCTGATGCAAGGTAGATATGGTAACACAACACCCTTGGCAAGTGTAAACATGAATATTAGGATGATCAATTGTATCCTCATCACCTTTGCGATGTATGATTGCAGTAACCTCACTTATAGTCGGAATAGAATATTGATTAGAAGTGGCTTGTCTCTCAAAAATAGTCATTCTCACATCCACAGATGGATTGTCTTGCAAACATGCACCCATTGATCTAAATGCTCTTGCATAAACATTATAATCATGTATTATATGTTTAAGCTCCTTCAATAAATCAGGTAGAAACCTAGAAATATACTCTATAAATAAATGCCATTTGCGCATTGGACTTTGAGTACCTCTCTCTCTCTCTCTCTCTCTCTCTCTCTCCCTCTCTCTCTCTCTCTCTCTCTCTCTCTCTCTCTCTCTCTCTTTCTCTCTCTTTGTGGACTACCAAATAGCCTTTGCAAAATCAAGCGTGGAGACATAATAGCCTCTCTAAATCTAATAAAGTAAACTCACTTCTTCTTTTCTTCCTTTCTATATATTAATCTAAGGTAAGTGAAATTTACAATCATCTTTTAAATTAAAGTAAACTCACTTGTGGAAGATAGAAGTGGGAGTTGCAACTTGAAATTATTCTATCTAACCCAAAGGCTAGAACCACAAAGGTCACCTTTTTGTCATCCAGTCACATAGACCTCATTTGACATACAAGTCCAGATCCAACCCTATGCTCACACATGGCTTCTCCTCATAATGGGGGCCTTACAACTTAGAGCACCATGGACCATCGGTGGCACCTTACAAGGGTAGGGCATTGAGCATATCTAACAAAGGTAACAAGCCAATTGCCATGGTAGCTACCAAAAAGATCCACCCCTTCATATTGTTGCACCTATACCTCATATTCATCATGCACTTCTAAATGAATAGTCAACATTGTCATCTTGACTTGCTTGTGGGAAATTGATCTAATTGCTTGATCTATTTTCTATGAAGACATAGTTGGTAAAAGCATGTAGGCCTAGGGAAGGTATTGTAGTATCTTGGATGCCCATTTGATATTGTTGTGACTATGGATTCCAAGGCAACTATTACAATATCTTGGTGGGATCTAGCTCAATGGCTCCTCAACTATGGCTTCCAACATGTAGGCCCAAGGCAACTATTGCAGTATCTTAGATGTAGACTTGATATTGTTGTGACAATGAGACCATGTTTCAATTGGCTTCTTCTTTTGTTTTTACAACATTAGGTCAATTATTATAAAGTTTTGACTATTGAAGGAGGAGGCCAAATGGGTTTCATCCACTCTAGACAAGCTCAAGATTGAATGGCCTACATCCTATGTTGTTAGTGATGACAACTCATTAGCCTTTTGGATATATCACTTCCCCTCATGTGAAGCTCATACATAGGAAGGATTTTGTGGAAAGGAATTGTGAATGGATTCTCAAAATTGCTAAGAATTGGAAATGGCATGTCCCTTTAGATTTGCTACCCTCATGGAGGCACCAAGCTAAGGAGGCAATTCCCTCTACAAATGCTCAATGTATTCTTGTGGTGTGTTGTAATGAATAAGTTGTTGGTAAAAAAGAAGTTGAGGCATAAGAGGATATTTCCCTATTTTATAGTTTGTAGAAAAAGCAAGGAGGATATCATGTATCTTTCGGTCATTCCCAAAAGTCAAGGAGGCATGGGAAGTAATAACTAAGATGTTGAGAGAGGTTGGCTTTTTCTTTGACCCAAATCAAGTGTTGCTTGGGGACCAAGGAAGGTTTAATGATGAAGAAGTGGAATATTGGAGGGTCATCAAAGCATTAGCACCAAGCTTATTTGGAGCTCTTGAAATGTAAACTTGTTTGGTAGAACCAAAAGTGAAAATGGTTCCTTCTTAGTTGTGCCTAGGCAATCCTCACATGAACCCATGGCCTTTTGGGGAAATCTAAAAGATAGTTCCTCTAAGGCTTCATCCAAAATGCTTTAGAAACTTTTGTAACTGTGCTTGAGGATTTATGTGTCTCCCTTGTGGAGCTATACTTATTTTCACATTGTTGTAAATATCACATCTTTTGCATTTAAAAAGAATTATATTTTTGTTTGATGAAAAATGAGCATCTATCTATACTATGCGTAATTTTCATTGTGGCAAAGGGAACTTGTGAACCTTCAAATAACTTCTCAAACCTACACCATATGCCCAAACAAATTTAGAATGTCAAAATACTCTCTCTTTCTCTCTATGATAGCTAGCTCTGTGCCTCTCTCCCTCACCCCTCTCTATTTTCTTTTTTCGTGAATAAGTTTGAATTAATGTATAGAAATATTTACATCAAGCCTTTTGGCCAACCAAGCATGAACAAAGACATGCAACAAACACTCATGAAGCCAAAAGGCTAAGAAAACACCACCCTACATGAACAAAATAAGCTCTTCTTCTTCTTTGCTAACAATATTTTTGTTCTTTCCTTTATGTTTGGTGAGGGTATTTAATACCAATAGGTGGTCTCCTTGTTTCAATTAGCTTGTAACACATGATAGCACCTTCTTTCCTCCTATAGTTCAACCATAGCATCATAACTAGTTGTTTTTGAGCTTCCAAAGGCAAATGCAATGCCTTTTCACCCTCTTCTCATGGTCATGAGGCATTAGGTAGCTCTTACTCCCTATTCGTATTGTCCATTTGAAGTAAAATTTCAAAACTCCTTATTTGAAGACCATCTTTTAGGTTTTCAAAGGGTGCCTTGATGATCATATGCAATGCTTACGTAGTTGTGCAAGGTATTGCTATCCCAATAAAGAAGGATCTTAGATTAAGACTCAAGTGGAGAGACGATAATAGTTGCCTCAGTCATAATTAGTGAATTGGAGCCAAATGTTTGGTTTGTATATGGCCCTTTCTCTTTGATGAGAAGGGCAAGATTATGGGAGAAAATTAAGGACCAAATCTCAAAGGAATGTACCATCCTTGCTAGAGATTGGAATATGATTGTATGCGTAGTGTATGGATCAAGTGCAATCTTCCAAAATGTTTGTGGAAAAGAGAGGACTTGTCCCTCATCCATGACAATACCAATCAATGTTGTGTGTCATGCACAATGTGTGTGTGTGTGTGTGTGTGATTTGTTATATGGCCTCCAAGAAGGAAATTCATATTTCATAGTGGCAGAGCACATGAAACATGCTAGTTTAAGTTGTGAGAGGATAACGTCTCTTATGTGTTTAGATGTTTCTTAAAGTGAGAAAAGGAGTAAGGTGAGGAGAACTCAAGATGGGGAAGGTGACATGTTGGTGGTAAAGAAATCAACAAGAAAAGAAGTGTAATATATTTCGTACAAAATTTTGTGTTGCATAATTGTGGTGGTTGGGTACAAAGCTAAAATTCAACCAAAAAGGTAATAAAGATAAAGAGTTCAACCCTCTTATTTGAATTCTAAGGTAAAGGGGAAAATAGACTCACATTTAATGATTCCCTTAAAGGATCTTCTTTATTACATTATATGCTAATATTTATATTCAATAGATTACACTCAAATAAATTATTTGGGGTACTTTGATATTTTTATCTAGTAGTCCTAGTTATAAATTAAAGGATTCATGAAAGAGTGACAATGAGGGGCCAACAAAGTAATATTCAAGAAAACATTATTTTGGTGCTTTATAAATCTCAAATATAAAAGTTATTACCTAGCTCAATTGTTTGACTCACATTAAGACTATTCTTATTATGCAAGAATTTGTGGCATAGCTTCAAGCAACTAAAACTATGCATCTTTTGTGCAAAATTGTCCCTAAATTGCATGAGGAGGTTTTACTTTTGGGGGCATCACTTTATTGGCCCCTTTATCCCTAGTCCTTCCATTTCCCCATGGACATATGATAAGACAATGTGGAACCAAACAAGGCATTAGTACTTTCATGTGAAGCATTATATTTTTGCCCTATATAGATAGATTGATTCTTTGGAAATTATCGGCCTCCCTTTATATATAGAGGCACCTTTTTTATCCCTTGATCAAATAAATCATGGCTATAAAATTACACAAAAAAGATAATAGAAGTAAATTAAGACAAGTTGAATCTAGTCCCAACAGTGATAACCTAGTAGTTAGCGCATGGGCTTATGATCTCGAGGTTATGAGTTGAAGTCTAGTTGGATGCACCACTTGGTTGAACTCTAATATTCACTTGGTGTGATTGTGTAAGTTTGGGTTCTCTACTCAAACATTTGATTGGTTGTCCTCCTTGGTAGGGTCACTTTGGAGGAGGGTCCTAGTGTGATCAAGCTTTGTATACATTTGCCTTGTGAGCTACACTATCTACTCATAAGAAGATGCCAACATGGCTCTTGCCATCTCTCTTGACTAATATTTAGAGGGAGCAATCCTCCCTTATGGGCGTTTGTATGTGCGAGTCTTATCTAAAAATAGAACAAAAGATAAGAAGGATCCAAACAAGGCATTGTTACCATCATGTGATGTTCGTAGTCTTTATGCCCTCTATGGACAACTTGGTTCTTTTGAAACTTTAGCATGGGCATCCATTTAGATAGAGGCATTTTATTTATTCCCTTGAAATTATAGCCTTGGTAACATCAAGTGCATAAATAAGACTATAGATGTTATAAAACCTTTTACTATAGACTTTACATTTCCAAACTTTGGGACCATCAAATGAGTAATAATTGATTGTAGCACCAACAAATGGGTGGAGTATCTACGATGAACAAGGGCTATCATTGGAGGGATTGAAGTAATGTTGACATCATTATTTTAAAGTAAAATATTGTCACAAATAAAATAGTATGTGTACTAGGTACCACTATGTCTCAAGACCAAGAGAAAAGCAAGCATGATCGATCATCTTTATTTTTTAAATCATGAAGATGTACGAGCACATGCATGAAACACATACGGGACCATCATTGGTCATTTTCAGTATGGTGATGATCAAATGTAAACGTATGTATGGAAAACAAACAATAAACCTTTTTCTAAGAGGAGATGAGTATGATATGTAGGCACATGCATACCAAGTCATGCTTAGGTACATGCATGTTATATGGAAGCAATGTGTCCATCTTGTCAAAAATTAATAATATATAAGCAACTCCATGATGTTATACAAATAGAACAGTTGACGAGTTCTACCCAAATGGTGTACATCATGCAACACCTAACTATGGTCTCAAATTAAAAAAAGAGTGCAAAATAGCATTGGAATAACTCCATTCATATCAAGTAACATACAAAAAGGTGGTCTTTTAGACAACTAAAACCTACATCGGTAAATGTTGTAAGGAGTGTAAGTAGACAACATGATGATTTCTAAACATGAGTTAAATAAAGGTCCCCAAATTAGACACAAGATGATTATTAAACACAAGTTAAATAAAGATCACCAAATTAGAGGATAAGCATGTGACGTGTTTTTGTTAGAATCGGTCTTATGGGAAGGATAATGTTTTCATAATGATCATGATAGGAAAAGATCGTAACCATGTGGAGTCCCACCTTATGTGAGTACCAAACTAATGCAATCAACATATCAAACATGACTTTCAAAGAATATGCTGGCTCCAAATGAAACAACCACATAAGTAAGAGAGGTAATAAGATCAAATGTGACATAAAAGTAATCAACCAAGAGAAACACTTAGTTCAAGGGTTGCATCTTTACTATTAGTTAAGGGGAGGTGGGGGCGGGTGCCACGTGACAACCCCCAACCTCCCCACAAAGAAATGCAGGGGCGGGTGCCACGTGTCCAGCACTCGCCCTCGCCGTGAAATTGCGCCCGCCCCGGCACGAGTCTAGGCGCGGAGTGCCTAGTTGAATATAAGAGTGTTCTTGATCAACACTTGAGTTAAATAAGCTCTTCTAGCACAAATCACCTTTGACAAAATGAATGAGTCCCAAAATGGATTTGTTGGTCAAGCATGTACTAATTACAAAATGAAGTTGCTACGAAACAAAGTCTAATCTTTCTTTAGCAAGTGCATGCTCCCCAGGATGGTCTTGAAGAGATGAAAAGTAGCTTTTGTTCATGACAATGCTATGATGTAATGACATTTTAGGTCTACAACATCATTGCCTAGAAGGGGTTAAAGCTCTTGCCGATATTTCCCCCTTGGGCCGTTCGTCATACAATAATGTGATGCCAAAAGGTGATGCATTAAAAACATTGCCTAGAAAATAAATGTGCAATAACCCTATGGTCGATTTGCCTTAACTAAACATTGTTCCCTATAACCTATTTGAACACCACAAACTCTTACCACAAAATTTAATCTTTTTCTTTCTTTTACTAATGCAATCTTTCCTCTTCAAGCTTTGAGTGGTTGCATTTTGTTTTCTATTTCCAATGCTACTAGTATTGTTTGTAATATGGGTCCCATAGACATAATCACTCATTTGTAATGCTACTAGTATTGCCTGTAATGTTGATCCCATAAACATAATCACTCATTTCACATTGGCTTAATAAGAACAAATGTGGTAATTTTTTAAAAAATATGTGCACACACATGTACATGTATGCTCATGTACAAACACCTACATGTAAACAAAAATCGATTTCATAACAATCAGACAAACATGTACCTCTCTATACATTAATGCATAAAAGCAATTGAAATTAGTAAAGTCTTCGTATATGTATAATATTTACTTTAAATAAAAATATGTTGAGGACCAAGTGTACTTATAGAGCTTATTTATTGAAACAATATAAGTGTACCAATAATGTAAGAAATGATAAACACATAAAAGAGGATACATCAAGAAAGCTTGATAGGCATTCTTGCTTTCTCTACCTTTTTATTCTCAAAGCCACATGTCTAGACATCCATATTCTTTTTCAAAGCCATATGCCTAGAGACCATATTTTGTTTTAAAGAGGGTTTGCTTTAATCCCCCACATTAAAAAATAATCAAATTATGAAGAGCAGGTGAACTATCAGATCAAAATTTCCATGTTGCTCAAGGAAAGATTTCACCCCTACTATAATCCTTTTAAGAGATTCTCCACATGGTGACATAACTAATTGATTATAAGCACTTTCCTTTTAGCCTTCAACAAATTTGGAGGTTGGATAAGGTATTGAAATTTTTTATCAAAAGTTTGGTTTCACATCATGCAACAAGAACTTTATGATCGTTTATTTGATTGAGTGAGGTGATTGCAATTATCTTCAACCTTCCCTTTCCATGGTTAAGAACTTATAATTGTTGGAATAAATGTGTTGAAACATACAACAAACAATCTCCATCTTGGAATCCACAAAAGATGAGAAACTCCACTATTAAGAAAGTGATGTTATCCCATTTTGCAAATTATTATTTACAACATCTCTATAGAAAGAAGATTAGCTTGATAAGCAATCCCCTAATCACCTTGAAAGTGGAACTTTTCTACCCAAAATGTTTTTTATATATAAACCAAAGGTTAGGATTGGTTATCCTAGACCAAGGATATTGCTCTCAAGATTACATGGTGAAAATGATAAAAGAGACCAAATAACCTATTAATGGAAGCTTTTGGGACATGATACATGGTGAGGTTGAGGGTACGATATTTTCAAATTCTATTAAACTCCAAGAAAACAAAGAGAAAGTATTGAGAAATGAGAAAAAACTCATAGAGAGATAGAGAGCCTATGCGCGCACGCATGCACACACACACACACACACAAAAGAGAGAGAGAGAGAGAGAGAGAGAGAGAGAGAGAGAGAGAGAGAGAGAGAGAGAGAGAGAGAGAGAGAGAGAGAGAGAGAGAGAGAGAGAGAGAGAGAGAGAGAGAGAGAGAGAGAGAGAGAGAGAGAGAGAGAGAGAGAGGCAATTGCTTCTTAGATTTTGAGAGTGGTATCTCCCTCTCTCCTTGCAAAAGGTTGTGGTAGGTAAAGATTCTCTCTCATATTTATGCTAGGTGTAGAGTTGCTATTGGGTGAAGTCGATGAGGTTAGTGAATTATTGTATATCAATAAGAGCTAGCATGATCTTGCATGCTTGATGGCCACTGGTAGGGTTGAAGCCCTACTAGAGAGTGTGGATGAGGGTATCTAGAGGAGTAAGATTATCAATGGCTATGATGCAAAGGCTAATGACACAAGCATTCAACCATCTCTATGTGTGTGTGTGTGTGTGCGCGCGCGCGCATGTGCATATGTGCACAATGTTTATTAAGAAGGCCAATCCTTGCATTCAACCATCTCTCTCTCTCTCTCTCTCTCCCATGAGCACAAGCTCTATTAGAAAGCCAATCCTTGCATTCAACCATCTCTATCTCTTTGTCTATGTCTATGTAAGCTCTATTAAGAAGGCCAATCCCTATCCTCAATGACCTATGTATGTGTCTGTGTGTACATGCACATGTGAGTGCATACATGCAATTGACTCTCCCAATGGTGGGATCAAGTAATTTAATGGGCAAGATGAGAAGGACATGGATGGAGAACTAGATTGGAAGTATTGAGAACATGCTGCAACCTCAACTTAGGAACCTACCAAAGGTGATCTACCCTAACTTGCAAGTACTCCTTCTTGATGGGCCCTAACTATCATTAGACCCATCTCTACTTCTACTACTTCCCATCGTACTGCTATGACCCTATAACACCATAGGCATGGTGTTGACCGAGTCTTATAGCCTCCTCATGAACATTTTGTAGAAATTACATGGCATAGTTGACAAAATCTGAGGAAGGAGTAGAGAACACATAGCAAATATGAGAAGAGTAGAGATTACTTTAATTTCAAATGAATTGATAGAAAGATGGCTCTGTCCATTTGTGTGCTTCCACTATGGAGCTTAGATGGCGATCCAAATAGATGATAGGTGAAGAGCTTAAGGATAGTTGGGAGAACTCTGACTAGGTGAAAGATAGATTAATGATGGCTTTAGAGGGGTTCTTCCTTTTATAGCCTAGGAAAGTAGTCTAGTCGATATGTCTGACCATATTATGAATCTTCCCTAGTTGACGAGGGAATATTCTCTTTATTGTTAGGGTAGGGAGTTGCCCTCGGACCCCCGTCAGAGGAGTCGTTGGCCTCCCTGAGACCCCCCAGCCAGGGGCCACTTTCCTTGTCCCTAGACCCAAAAATAGGGACCCCTAATAACTCCCACACCCCACAACTCGATGCATTGTGCCTTGAGTTGCTACCTGTATAAGTACTCTATCTAACCCAAAGGTTAGATTCACAAATGTCATCTTTTTGCCATTCGGTCACTTAGGCCTCATCTGACATACAAGTTAGGACCCACCCAATGTCCATGCTCACTCCTCATAATGGGGGCCTACAACTTAGGGCACCAAGGATCATTGGTAGCACATTATGAGGATGGGGCATTGAGCATATCTAACATTGTGAGGTTCTTTTTGTCAATCACAAGCTAGGTGAATAAATCTCAAAGGAGCCTTATATATTTAGTCACAAGAGAAAAGGATCATTAATGTTTAGTCTTTGAAAATAACAAAAACCTCAAAAGTATGTGCATTGGAAGGACATCATTTAGTAGAATATATAAACATGATATGATAAATTATCAAAGGGATTTTGGTATCCATAGTGCATACTCTTTTGTCCATAGAATCAAGATATATTAACAATATATTTTAAATAAGGCAAGACTTAAGTCATTCCATGGGAAGAAGCCTTATACTATTAAGACTTAAAGATGGGATTATTATAAACTTTTTGAAATATTGGATAGATTCATGATACAAAAAAAAAGCTGGTGATTTGATAAAAATAAGATTTGATGGAGGAAAGGATGATTTTTTGGTTTGGTTTTCCTCTCTTGTAGGAGATGAAGTTGATATATTGTTGCTTGTGATCATCAAAGGGAAGGAGACAATCATTTCCATGATTACATGGGTAGACTACCAGTCCTAAGAAGGGAGTATAGTAGGTTGTTGTCACCTATATAAGATGTAGGAGATACTACCATTGAGTGAGAAGAGGAGAACATGAATGTGTTATCCATCAGTAATGGGGGGGAAAGCACCAATATGCTATCAGAGAAAGAGGTAAAAAGGTGAAACAAAGAAGGTGTTGCCTTTTTAGGATGGAGAAGATGTAGAAGAGAGAGTATTAAGAGGGAAGGTAATATCATAAGAGATGACTATTTTGGTTAGGGTAAAGGCTAATGGCCAATAGTCGAGGTAAGCACCCCTTATATAAATACACACTATTTACTCATATATAAGTGAAGACAACAAAGAATAAGGTTCCTATTCATTACATCCACTAAATGTTGGGGGTTAAAGGCCACTTGTGCCTAGCCACCTACAATTACTTGTATACAATACTCGCACACCTATACATTGCGGGTGGCGGGCACCCATCACTATCAATTTATTCTTTATTCTTTTAGTAGCAATAGAATAAGGGAAGGTAGGTCGCACCTTGGAACTATTGGAGTTTCCATACACCGGTCTCTCTCTTATTACTTGGATCTCCATAGCTCTTACTCTCTTCTTGGTTTTGCTTGTGTTTCCACATTCCACTCCACCTTTCAGCTAGTATTAAAGCAAGCATTGAAGGAGCTTCATCAATCCTTGCTTCAACTTGAGAAGGAAGCTTTAGCTTAGCTTTTGTGGCAGCCACTCAATGAGGTATGTATTAGTCCCATTCCTTCACGAGTCATCCTCACCCCTTCCCGCATTGATTTGGGCCTCCCCCCTGACCATTTGAGCTCTAGAAAATGAGCTTTGATCTCACAACTATAGCCCCATGAACAACCCCACACTTTTCAATGTATTTTTAGGGGGGCTACCTTACTGCTTCCCCTCCTATCCTTTGATCTTGCCCTCTTGCTTGGTACTTTGCCCATCCTTTGGGGGTCTTCTTGACTTCATTCGGCTTTGTCTTTGGCATTGGTTGAAGAGTTTTGGATCAACCATTGATATGCAATTCAGGGAAGATTGTTGTATACAATTTGGATAGCAATCATTCGATTGGTTTATGCTCTATTGATGTCACAGAGAATGTTTGCAATGTTTGAATGATGCATTGATGCTTTGGAAAGTCTTTGGGCTGATAAGAGCTTGATTAGTTCAATCATTGAAGTATTTATTATTGTAATAACAGCCTGGACATCAAGCATATAACAATGAGCTTCATGCTTTGAAGGTCTACAAGTGCTTTCAGTGTTCTACATGCTTATATGTATGCTTAGCATTAATGTATATTCCTAGATATGCTTTTATTGTGCTTTGAGCTTTGCATTTGAGCTCCATTGGATCTATTTGGGTTTTGGACATTTGTTTGGGTGATTATTTACTTATAGGTTGCAAGCATATTGGATGTCTATACTCCCGAATGTGTTTATGATGTATTTGGGCTTTCTGGACACTATGTCACTTATATCTTAAGCTTTTTCTAGCTCACTTTACATTCCAGATTTGCTTCGAATGGAGACACTTGTATTTATTTTGTAGAGTTTGGTTCTTTAGAGATAGTATGGGAGTCTCTTGCTCATGTACATGCTTAGTTGATACATGCATACACTAATCTTGCAGATACTGACTCTTGTGGCTAATTTACTTTTGAGTATTTAGATACCCAGTACCTCTCATTGTCAATGGTGGATACTTGACCTGCATTGGTTGCATGCATCCATGTCTCTAACACTTTGTGTGCTTTAACAATTGTTGGTACTTGGTTGCTACACTATTAGTTGAATTCTATATATCTCAAACTGCTACCCCAAATATTCCTAGTAGTGGGAGATTACTCCATTGGTCATTTACCTACTGATATATGCTCATTTACTATAGTTTTATGGAAAACAATTCTAAATATTGTTTATGAGTAGTTTCTTTGAGTATAGATGCCTTGTTTGGGCACTCTACTACATATTGTTTGTGGAAAACTATAACATTTTTTGTTCCTACCCTCTTGTTTGCCCTTTTGGCTAAGTTTTGGGCTATTTTTTTGAAATTACAACAGCCCATACTCTTGTTTATTGTAGTCATTATGGTAGGTACTTCTCATGCATAAACCAATAGTGCTATTTTCAACATTGAAAAGCTTGATGGTAACAACTTCCAATACTAGAAGATACAAATATGGTAGGTCTTGGTACAGAAGAAGAAGATTAGGCCATTGAAGACCGAGCACATAAAGCTAGAAGTTAGGATAGAGACGATTGGTATGAGCTTGATGAGTTATGCAAGTCCACTATCATATTGTATTTGTATAAGCATGTGTATTTCAATATTATCTCTACTACTACTGATGCTTATAATTTATGGAAGAAGATATGTGATCTTTATGACAAGTAGAGTCCTACATCTTAATTGTATTGGTTGAAGAAGCTTATGGATCTTTGTACAAAGGAGAGCACCCCTATGTCTACTCATCTAAATGAGTTTCACTCTAGTTTTAGTGAGCTTATCTCATAGGACATTAAGTTTGAGGATAACATAAAGTCCTTATTCTTGCTTATTACACTACCATAGTCATGGAATACATTTCATACTGTTATGAGTGCTAATCCTTTTGAGGATGGTTTTAAATGCACTAATGTAGAGAGTGCTTTACTTATTGAAGAAGTAAACATGAAGAATATTGATGCAGCTTGCACTTCTCATGCACTTACTGTTAGAAGCAGAAATGGTAGAAATGATAATAATAACCATTGTAGAGACTCATAGCCCAATAGAGGTAAGTCTTGGTCTCGTGGAAAATCTTGTAGCAAGTCTTAGGGTCATAAGTCCTCTTTGACATGTCATTATTATGGGTAGTAGGGTCTCATTGGGTTGCAATACCATAAAATGGGCAATGAGAAAGTTCAAGAAAAATTACAGGAAAATGCAAAGTCTAATAAGATTATGCCTAAGTCAAGTCTGAAGGTAGAGGAGACAAATGCCTTGAAGTACAATTCTGATGACTACATTCTTGTAGCTTTTGATGCTACTTAGTTGATCGATGCAATTGTCTACTTACTCTTAGTGTTGGCTTCTTGATTTGGGGGTTTACTCCATGTTTTCCCATATCACCATTTGTTTCATAGCTACCATACTATTATAGCATCTATTAGATATAGAGAAATGTCATTGTATTGGACATCCTTGGCATATGTGTGATGTTAGATTGAAATTTTATATTGGTACTCCTTTTGTGCTTTATGATGTATGTCATATCCTGGCTTTGAAGAGAAGCCTTATTTTAGTTGGACAATTATACGATGACAAGTACCATATATCTTTTGGTGATTCTTTATGAAAGATCACATGTGGTAGTCTCATTTTTGCTAAAGGTGCCAAGGTTGACAATCTCCTTTCTTTGCTTGTTTTTGGGTCTATTGACCATGTTTTGGTTGTGACTAATCTTCCACACATATCTTTATAGCATCGTCACCTTGGGTACATGCCTTTTAAAGGAATGAAAGTATTGGCCCATTTGTGGTATCTCCTACCCTTAGATTAATCTTGTTTTGATTCATGTAATCATTGTTTGTATGGTAGGTAGACTCATAATTCGCATAAGAAGTCCAGTTCTACACATGTGGGTGAGCCTTTGGCTATGTGCACTCAGATGTTTGTGGCTTGATGCCTTGTTAGTCCTTGGGTGGCATGAAGTATTTTGTTATATTTATAGATGATTATTCTCATAAGGTTTGGGCCTATCCCATTAAGCAGAAATTGGATGTTTTGCCTACATTTCAACGCATTCTCACCATGGTTGAGAACTAGTTTGGGTATAGGCTAAAATGCCTATGGTCTAACAGTGGGGGTGGATATGTTTCCAAGGCTTTTGAGTAGCTATGTGATAAGAGGGGTATTAAGAGTTAGTTGACCACCCCATATACCCCACCTTAGAATGGTGTTGTAGAGTACATGAATAGGACTATTAAGGAAACAATCCATAGCATGCTTAGTTAGGCAGGCTTACTGTAACACTTTTGGGCTAAGGTAGTTACTACTATCTTGCATCTTATCAATAGATTTCCATATACTACTCTTGGTGGTAGAATTGTAGAGGAGGTATGGTTTGGTTAATCTCTCTCATATGCATGCTTGCAAGTCTTTGGATATGAGGCTTTTTTCCATATTCCCAAAAATTCATGGGAAAAATTAGGTAAACCAAAGATTCAGTTAGCCAAAGCTAGTCAAATCCTAAAGGGACTAAGAAAATGACTTCTTGTTTACCTAGTTGAACTCAACAAGATAGAGGATACCAAGGATGGGGATGAGCCCTCATGGTTAAGTAAGTATGCCGATGCTTTCTCCAAAGAATTTAAGGAATTACCTCTAGAATGAGATGTGGATCATGAGATCAAGTTGATCCCTAGAGTTGAGTGAGTTGTGAGAAGTTGGCCTTCCAAAATGTCTATCCCTGAGGTAATCAAAACTGAAGGAGCAATTAAAGAAATTGCTAGACCAAGGATTCATTCATCCTAGTAACTCTTCTTGGGGCAATCCTATCCTATTCCAAAAGAAGAAAGATAAAACCCTTAGACTATGCATACAACTGTAGGGGTACCCTATACAAGTAAATGTAGATGGTTAGGCACAAGTGGCCCTTAGCCCCCAACAACCTCCCACTTAAAGGTGAATGTGCCTTAATGAGGAGTAAAAGGAAAAAAAGAGAGAAGTACAATATGTACATAAGAGTACAATATGATGAAGATGAAGAAAGACGGCATCTCATCCTACACCCATCAACTTTCTAAGGAAGACATATCGTTCCACTAGGAGACTTTTAGTAATAAAATCTTCAATTTTTTTAGCCATAGGGATCTTGACAAGTTCAATGGACTTGTCCTCTATCACCTCTCTAATGAAGTGATAGTGCACCTGAAGATTACAAGCCAATTGAATGGTACTCATTGAATCCAAATGCAATGTAGAAGTCATAGTTATACCAAGATTTGCAACCAAATGACCTAACCATAGAATCTTCTTGCAAACCAAATGACCTAACCATAGAATCTTCTTGCAAGCCTTAGTGATTGCAATGTATTCAACCTTAGTTATAGAGAAGGCTATGTATTTTTGCACCCTAGACATCCAAGAGATAGCACCTCTAGCATAGGTAAAGGCATACTCAAAGGTGGACTTCCTATTGTCTACATGTCCTACATATAGTCTGAGTCAGTGTAATCAGCGACTCCTGTATCTTGGCTACCATAGCAAAGGTACATATCTATAATGCCTTTAAGGTATCTCATGATACCCTTCACAATGTCCCAATATCACTTGTCAGGTGTAGCTATATAACATGCCACAACTCCCACTACAAATGCTATATCAAGGTGAGTGGATATCATATCATACATCAAACTATCCACTACGGATACATATAGAACCTTGGACAACTTGGTCCTCTCATCATTTGACTACAGACATGGCTATGTACAATCAATCTGACTAACCTTCATATAAGAAGGAAAAGGGAAATCAATTGACTTACCAACCTGCATATGGAATCACTCAAGTACTCTGTGAATATACTCCATCTAGGACAAGTAGAGAAGTCCCTTAGAGCAATTGTATATAATGTGCATACTAAGCATATGTGAGGCCTACCCATGTCTTTCATCTCAAAGCTCTTCTTAAGCTGAGCCTTTAAAGCATCCAACTCAGTATGAGCACTCCTAGCAAAATAAGCATATCATCAACATAAAGCACCAAGTTAATAAGGCTACCATCATGTGTCTAATTCCTATATAAAAATAGATCCATGCCATTGTAGGAATACCCCCGTGAATGCATGAAAACATCAAACTTATAATACCATCCCCTAGGTGCTTGCTTAAATCCATGAAGACTCTTCTTCAATTTGTACACTAGGTGTTCCCTACATCTTTTCACAAAGCCCTTGGGCTACTACATATAAATGTCCTCGTGCATATCCTCATGTAGAAAACTCATCCTAACATCCATTTGATAAAGATCCAAATCTATCCCTATGTAGAAAATTCATCCTGATAGCCATTTGATAAAGATGCAAATCCAACTAAGCAACCAAGGCCAAGACCAAGTATAGGGTAGTCAACTTGACCATAGGAGAGAAGGCTCATCAAAATCAACTTCCATTTCCTTCTCGAAGCCCATAGCAACCAATCTGGCCTTATATTTTGGCTTTGGGTGACTAGGGGTACTTTTTAGCTTGTACATCCACTTGCACGGCACACTTTTTTCCAAGCAAAGAAACTAAGTCCCATGAAAAAATTCTTCTATAGTGAACCACACTTTGATTACGTAGCCCTCTCCCAAGAATAAGAATCACCTCTATACATAGCCTCCCCATAGTAGGTAAGTGGCTCAGCAAAGTCTATCACCCTGATATAATCCATTGAGGGCTCATAGCGATCAAGAGAATGTGAAGCTCTAGCAAAGCATCTCAATATTGACTATGGGGCTTGTATGGCCATCTACTCTATCCAACATCATGATCATATATAATAGGTGGTTCTTGGGCCACCACATCATCAACAACTGCAATAGGTAGTCTCACTAGGGTTGGTTGTACTGTGACAAGAGGCTCCTCTTGAAAGATCACCCTGCATACCTCAATCACCTGCTCTGGTCTCATATGCATCTTCTCCTCATGGAAAATAACATCATGGTATGGCTAACTTTTTGAGCCAACAGATTCCAAATACAATATCCCATCTCACATGCATCCCCATATCTAAGAAAGATGTATTTGACAGACTTCAGATCCAACTTATTACACTTGACACTTCAGAATGAGAGTAGTCATGAGACATTACTTTAACTTATCAAA